>NW_027514303.1:0-260000 GCF_048772815.1 Callospermophilus lateralis
TTAAAAACATTACATAGTTCTTGATATATCATATATCGCATTTTGATTCATGTGGGTTATGAACTCCATTTTTAACCCCGTATCCAGATTGCAGAATCAAATCAGTTACACATCCATTGATTCACATATAGCCATACTAGTGTCTGTTCTATTCTGCTGCCTTTCCTATCCTCTACTATCCCCCCTCCCCTCCCCTCTCCCTCCCCTCTTCTCTCTCTACCCACTCTACAGTAATAAATTTCTCCCCCTTGTATTATTTTCCTTTTCCCGCACTTCCTTTTGTATGAAATTTTGTATAACCCTGAGACTCTCCTCCCCATTTCCATGCAATTTCGCTTCTCTCTCCCTTTCCCTTCCACCTCTCATCCCTGTTTAGTGTTAATCTTCTTCTCATGCTCTTCGTCACTACTCTGTTCTTAGTTACTCTCCTTATATCAAAGAAGACATTTGGCATTTGTTTTTTAGGGATTGGCTAGGTTCACTTAGCATAATCTGCTCTAATGCCATCCATTTCCCTGCAATTTCTAAGATTTTGTCATTTTTAAATGCAGAGTAATACTCCATTGTGTATAAATGCCACATTATTTTTATTCATTCTTCCATTGAAGGGCATATAGCTTGGTTCCACAGTCTTGCTATTGTGAATTGTGCTGCTCTGAACATCGATGTAGCAGTGTCCCTGTAGCATGCTCTTTTTAGGTCTTTAGGTTTTAGACCGAGAAGGGGAATATCTGGGTCAAATGGTGTTTCCATGCCAGCTTTCAAGAATCCTCATACTGCTTTCCCATTTGGCTGCACCAATTTGCAGTCCCACAGCAAATGTACAAGTTTACCTGTTTTCCCATATCCTCGACAGCACTTGTTGTTGTTTGACTTCATTAATGGCTGCCAATCTTACTGGAGTGAGATGGTATCTTAGGGTGGTTTTGATTCACATTTCTCTGACTGCTGGAGATGGTGAGCATTTTTTATGTACTTGTTGATTGATTGTATGTCCTCCTCTGAGCAGTGTCTGTTCAGGTCCTTGGCCCATTTGTTGATTGTGTTATTTGTTATCTTATTGACTAATTTTTTGAGTTCTTTGTGTACTCTGGATATTAGGGCTCTATCTGAAGTGTGAGGAGTAAAGATTTTTCTTAGGATGTAGGCTCCCTATTTACCTCTCTTATTGTTTCTTTTGCTGAGAAAAAACTTTTTAGTTTGAGTAAGTCCCATTTGTTGATTCTAGCTATTAACTCTTGTGCTATGGGTGTCCTATTGAGGAATTTGGAGCCCGACCCCACAGTATGTAGATCATAGCCAACTTTTTCTTCTATCAGGCGCCGTGTCTCTGATTTGTTATCAAGCTCCTTGATCCATTTTGAGTTAACTTTTGTGCATGGCGAGAGAAAGGGATTCAGTTTCATTTTGTTGCATATGGATTTCCAGCTTTCCCAGCACCAATTATTGAAGATGCTATCCTTCATCCATTGCATGCTTTTAGCCCCTTTATCAAATATGAGATAGTTGAAGTTTTGTGGATTGGTTTCTGTGTCCTCTAATCTGTACCATTGTTCCACCCGCCTGTTTTGGTACCAGTATTATGCTATTTTTGTTACTATTGCTCTGCAGTATACTTTGAAGTCTGATATCGCTATATCGCCTGATTCACACTTCCTGCTTATCATTGTTTTTGCTATTCTGGGTCTTTTATTTTTCCATATGAATTTCATGATTGCTTTCTCTATTTCTACAAGAAATGCCATTAGGATTTTGATTGGCATTGCATTAAACCTATAGAGAACTTTTGGTAATATCGCCATTTTGATAATGTTAGTTCTGCCTATATATGAACAGGGTACATTTTTACATCTTTTAAGATCTTCCTCTATTATTCTCTTTAGGGTTCTGTAGTTTTCATTTTATGAGACTTGCACCTCTTTTGTTAGGCTGATTCCCAATTATTTTTTTTAGGATATTGTGAATGTAGTGGTTGTCCTCATTTCCGTTTCAGAGGATTTTTTGCTGATATACAGGAATGCCTTTGATTTATGCGTGTTGATTTTATATCCTGCCACTTTGCTGAATTCATTCATTAGCTCTATTAGTTTCTTTGTAGACCCTTTTGGGTCTGCTAGGTATAGAATCATGTCATCTCTAATAGTGATAATTTAAGTTCTTCTTTTCCTGTTTTTATGGCTTTAATTTTTTTTGTCTGTCTAATTGCTCTCGCCAGTGTTTCACGAACTATGTTGAACAGAAGTGGTGAAAGAGGGCATCCCTTTCTTGTTCCAGATTTTAGGGGGATTGCCTTCAATTATTCTCCATTCAGAATGATGCTAGCCTGAGGCTTAGCAGAGATTGCTTTTACAATATTGAGGTATGTTCCTGTTATCCCTAGTTTTTCTAGAGTTTTGAACATAAAGGTATGCTGTACTTTGTCGAATGCTTTCTCTGCATCTATCGAGATGATCATATGGTTCTTATTTTTAAGTCTGTTCATGTGATGAATAACATTTATTGATTTCCCTATATTGATCCAGCCTTGCATCCCACGGATGAGTCCTACTTGATCATGTACACAATTTTTTTGATATGCTTTTGTATCTGATTTGCTAGAATTTAATTGAGGATTTTTGCCTCTAGGTTCATTAGAGATATTGGTCTGTAGTTTTCTTTCTTTGAAGTGTCTTTTTCTGGTGTAGGAATCAGGGTGATGGTGGCCTCATAGAATGAATTTGGAAGTTCTCCTTCTTTTTCAATTTCCTGAAATAGCTTGAAAAGCATTGGTATTAGTTCCTCTTTAAAGGTTGTGTAAAACTCTGCTGTATACCCATCGGGTCCTGGGCTTTTCTTACTTGGTAGTGTTTTGATGGTTTCTTCTATTTCCTCAATTGATATTGGTCTGTTTAGGTTGTCTATAACCTCCTGACTCAATCTGGGCACATCAAATGACTTAAGAAATTTATCGATGCCTTCACTCTCTTCTATTTTATTGGAGTATAAAGATTCAAAATATTTTCTTATTATCTTCTGTATTTCTGAAATATCTCTTGTGATATTGTCTCTTTCATCCTGTATGCTAGTAATTTGAGTTCTCTCTCTTTTTTTCTTCATTACCATGGCTAAGGTTCTGTCGGTTTTATTTATTTTTTCAAAGAACCAAATGGGTTGACATGTCCTCCGCCCTGGCAGGCCGCTGGGCCTGTTTCTCCATTCGGTTGCAGGTCTGCCTACCTTGCGGGAGTGGGTGGTGGCTCTGCTTTGCCCCTTCTCCAATTGGGGTGTTGTGACTATCATGCCGGCACGTCGCTGGGCCTGTTCTGGGCGCGGGCAAAGGCTCTGCTCTACGCCTACTCCAATTGTGTTGACGTGACTACCACGCTGGTGGGCCGCTGTGCTTTTACTGGGCTTGGGAGAAGGCTCTGCTCTGCCACTACTCCAATTGGGGTGTTGTGTCTACCATGGTGGCAGGCCGCTGGGCCTGTTCCGCGGGTCAGTCACATGTCTGCTTACATTGCGGGCGCGGGCGGCGGCCAGCTTGGCCCCTACTACAATTTGGGTGACGTGACTACCACGCCAGCAGGTGGCTGGGCCTGATCTGGGCCCAGGTGGCAACTCTGCTCTGCCCCTACTCCAATTGGGGTGACGTGACTACCATGACAGTGGGTCGCTGGGTCCGTTCCATGCCGGCATGATAGTCACAACACCCCAATTGGAGAAGGGGCAAAGCAGAGCCACCACCCACTCCCGCAAGGTAGGCAGACCTGCAACCGAATGGAGAAACAGGCCCAGCGGCCTGCCAGGGCGGAGGACATGTCAACCCATTTGGTTCTTTGAAAAAATAAATAAAACCGACAGAACCTTAGCCATGGTAATGAAGAAAAAAAGAGAGAGAACTCAAATTACTAGCATACAGGATGAAAGAGACAATATCACAAGAGATATTTCAGAAATACAGAAGATAATAAGAAAATATTTTGAATCTTTATACTCCAATAAAATAGAAGAGAGTGAAGGCATCGATAAATTTCTTAAGTCATTTGATGTGCCCAGATTGAGTCAGGAGGTTATGGACAACCTAAACAGACCAATATCAATTGAGGAAATAGAAGAAACCATCAAAACACTACCAAGTAAGAAAAGCCCAGGACCCGATGGGTATACAGCAGAGTTTTACACAACCTTTAAAGAGGAACTAATACCAATGCTTTTCAAGCTATTTCAGGAAATTGAAAAAGAAGGAGAACTTCCAAATTCATTCTATGAGGCCACCATCACCCTGATTCCTACACCAGAAAAAGACACTTCAAAGAAAGAAAACTACAGACCAATATCTCTAATGAACCTAGAGGCAAAAATCCTCAATTAAATTCTAGCAAATCAGATACAAAAGCATATCAAAAAAATTGTGTACATGATCAAGTAGGACTCATCCGTGGGATGCAAGGCTGGATCAATATAGGGAAATCAATAAATGTTATTCATCACATGAACAGACTTAAAAATAAGAACCATATGATCATCTCGATAGATGCAGAGAAAGCATTCGACAAAGTACAGCATACCTTTATGTTCAAAACTCTAGAAAAACTAGGGATAACAGGAACATACCTCAATATTGTAAAAGCAATCTCTGCTAAGCCTCAGGCTAGCATCATTCTGAATGGAGAATAATTGAAGGCAATCCCCCTAAAATCTGGAACAAGAAAGGGATGCCCTCTTTCACCACTTCTGTTCAACATAGTTCGTGAAACACTGGCGAGAGCAATTAGACAGACAAAAAAAATTAAAGCCATAAAAACAGGAAAAGAAGAACTTAAATTATCACTATTAGAGATGACATGATTCTATACCTAGCAGACCCAAAAGGGTCTACAAAGAAACTAATAGAGCTAATGAATGAATTCAGCAAAGTGGCAGGATATAAAATCAACACGCATAAATCAAAGGCATTCCTGTATATCAGCAAAAAATCCTCTGAAACGGAAATGAGGACAACCACTACATTCACAATATCCTAAAAAAAATAATTGGGAATCAGCCTAACAAAAGAGGTGCAAGTCTCATAAAATGAAAACTACAGAACCCTAAAGAGAATAATAGAGGAAGATCTTAAAAGATGTAAAAATGTACCCTGTTCATATATAGGCAGAACTAACATTATCAAAATGGCGATATTACCAAAAGTTCTCTATAGGTTTAATGCAATGCCAATCAAAATCCTAATGGCATTTCTTGTAGAAATAGAGAAAGCAATCATGAAATTCATATGGAAAAATAAAAGACCCAGAATAGCAAAAACAATGATAAGCAGGAAGTGTGAATCAGGCGATATAGCGATATCAGACTTCAAAGTATACTGCAGAGCAATAGTAACAAAAATAGCATAATACTGGTACCAAAACAGGCGGGTGGAACAATGGTACAGATTAGAGGACACAGAAACCAATCCACAAAACTTCAACTATCTCATATTTGATAAAGGGGCTAAAAGCATGCAATGGATGAAGGATAGCATCTTCAATAATTGGTGCTGGGAAAGCTGGAAATCCATATGCAACAAAATGAAACTGAATCCCTTTCTCTCGCCATGCACAAAAGTTAACTCAAAATGGATCAAGGAGCTTGATAACAAATCAGAGACACGGCGCCTGATAGAAGAAAAAGTTGGCTATGATCTACATACTGTGGGGTCGGGCTCCAAATTCCTCAATAGGACACCCATAGCACAAGAGTTAATAGCTAGAATCAACAAATGGGACTTACTCAAACTAAAAAGTTTTTTCTCAGCAAAAGAAACAATAAGAGAGGTAAATAGGGAGCCTACATCCTAAGAAAAAATCTTTACTCCTCACACTTCAGATAGAGCCCTAATATCCAGAGTACACAAAGAACTCAAAAAATTAGTCAATAAGATAACAAATAACACAATCAACAAATGGGCCAAGGACCTGAACAGACACTGCTCAGAGGAGGACATACAATCAATCAACAAGTACATAAAAAAATGCTCACCATCTCCAGCAGTCAGAGAAATGTGAATCAAAACCACCCTAAGATACCATCTCACTCCAGTAAGATTGGCAGCCATTATGAAGTCAAACAACAACAAGTGCTGTCGAGGATATGGGAAAACAGGTAAACTTGTACATTGCTGGTGGGACTGCAAATTGGTGCAGCCAAATGGGAAAGCAGTATGGAGATTTCTTGGAAAGCTGGCAATGGAAACACCATTTGACCCAGATATTCCCCTTCTCGGTCTAAAACCTAAAGACCTAAAAAGAGCATGCTACAGGGACACTGCTACATCGATGTTCAGAGCAGCACAATTCACAATAGCAAGACTGTGGAACCAAGCTATATGCCCTTCAATGGAAAAATGAATAAAAATAATGTGGCATTTATACACAATGGAGTATTACTCTGCATTTAAAAATGACAAAATCTTAGAAATTGCAGGGAAATGGATGGCATTAGAGCAGATTATGCTAAGTGAACCTAGCCAATCCCTAAAAAACAAATGCCAAATGTCTTCTTTGATATAAGGAGAGTAACTAAGAACAGAGTAGTGACGAAGAGCATGAGAAGAAGATTAACACTAAACAGGGATGAGAGGTGGAAGGGAAAGGGAGAGAGAAGCGAAATTGCATGGAAATGGGAGGAGAGTCTCAGGGTTATACAAAATTTCATACAAAAGGAAGTGCGGGAAAAGGGAAAAATAATACAAGGGGGAGAAATTTATTACTGTAGAGTGGGTAGAGAGAGAAGAGGGGAGGAGAGGGGAGGGGAGGGGGGATAGTAGAGGATAGGAAAGGCAGCAGAATAGAACAGACACTAGTATGGCTATATGTGAATCAATGGATGTGTAACTGATGTGATTCTGCAATCTGGATACGGGGTAAAAATGGGAGTTCATAACCCACTTGAATCAAAATGCGATATATGATATATCAAGAACTATGTAATGTTTTTAACAACCATAAATAAAAATTTAAAAAAAAAGAATACTAACTTTGGTGAATGATGCACGCGAATCCTAATATTTCTACAGTAACTGACCCAGTTTAATATCAATGCAATCAGATTCCTATGGGACATGATGTGTATTTTGACGTTCATTTTTACTCAACACTGGTACTTTACTATTTCATGAGTTTATGCACATCATTGGATATATATTTCATCCACAAATTAGCAAACTTATAGGCATTTGTTTTACTTTCAATCACTTCCTGCTTCACAACATATGTATTCCTCCAGGGTTCCTGACTGGACTTTTTATGAGACTTCTTTCCAAACACCTTATTTTCGATTTCCATAATCACTTTTGAAGCAAAACTCACACACTCTTCATGATAAACCAAAACACTAATATTACAATTAGATGTATAATTGGTTGGAATGAATGATTGTATATCAATATAAGATTTCCTGTAATTTTTCAGATATCAGTTAAATCCATTATTTAAAATTGGAACAAGTTATATTATTTATTCACAGTATGGTCTATTCATGCTTTATCTCTATATTCATAGACACACGGTGCACCTCTTTGTAACCCCAATACTAATTTTACGTCTTTAATATATTGCTCCCAGAAATGGTGGAAGAAATACTCATTTCACCTGATCTACATATACATTTTATCCCAGTAATATTCTGGACAAAAAATTTAATGGCCATACTTATGATTGTACCAAGGCCTAAATGGAAAGTGAACACGGATTACTAAAAACATCCATGTCCAGGTTGCGTAATGCTCTCAAATGCCAATCCTATTGGTGACTACATATTTGTTTCTTCCTAAGATTATATATTGAAACTCAAGACTGTTGAACATGTCTAATCCTATCAGTCACTTTATACTTTGCCTAATTTTGTAATGTCTCTATTGATATCTGCTTTTCTGCATATTTTCCCCAGCTCATCCTAGTGACTGACTCTTCATATGTGCTGACATTTAAATTCAGTCTCTAACCGAAACCCTATTGCTAAAGAACTTTTGGTGCAAATCATATACTCACTCTTCCACCTAAACCTACCGACTAGCTTCATGATCCTAGCAACTATCCCTTTTTGACTGGATGTTCTCTTCTACATTCAATCATCCAAGGTACAAGGTCCTATGCCATTGTATATCGAATTATATGAGACATATTTGCAGAACATAATTCGTAGTTAAGTATCCCAATCAAGGGCTCAATGCCCTTCTGGGCTTCAAATCATACCTATATTTCTGTTTTCATACTTATATTTCACCTCTATATTCTTGTAAATATCACAGGTTTCCAACACTATTATTCATCGCACAGAATGATTCCTAACCCAAATCGAACCTGTTATTAACCATAAACATACACTGTTCCCTCAAACTCATTTCACAAAAGAGCAGGAACAGAGTTGTTCTTACAATACAGGAAAGTAGGGGACCGTCCACCTGCTGAGAACCTCAAAGGTCCATGCAGAAATGATACTTGCACAAGTTGTAGGCATGTATGAAGGACCTGAGTGAGCAAAAGTCATCTTCCATGGCAAAAAGACCTGGTTAGAACGAAGGGACGTGTCTGAATCAGCCTCTCTCTTCTTATTGTAGAGAACACTGACCAAAACAGGCCTGTGTGGAGAGCTGTTCCCGTTTGGCTATCGTTTATATTCCATTCTAACTTGTGAAAGTGTCACAAGAAGGAGCGGCTGGCTCCATCTCTTGGGACTCTTGGAAGCAACTGTTAGGACAAAGTGGTTGCCAAGGCAGTCACCTCATTCAGTTCCAAAGAAAGTGACATACCTCATTTCTTTGGTGATGGAACTCTCTGAACTTGGTATCCAAGAAGCCACCCAGTGGTAGTCCCAGTCCCAGTCCCAGTCCCAGTGGGCTCACTTGTTTGGATTATCCAAGGACAAAGTCAGCCTTTCTTGGTACCTACTGATGTGAGGATGGCCAAATGCCAGTAGAGCTGTGAAGAGGGACCTTTTCTGAGAAAACAGGTAGTGGCTCACCGCTGTCTCCTCTCAACTTCACAGAGTTGGACAAGGAGACCAGATCTGAGACAAGACAGGCCAATTCGGGGAAACATTGTATGGCTCACCAGTCAGAGGACACTCCGGGTTGTCACAGACCTACTTGGGGAAAGAAGGTGCCTTTGTGGGAGTGGGTTTGGGTTTGTGGTTCTGTCTCATGTTCTGAGAATAGGTAGGAAAGGCGTTTTTTGTTTTTTTTTTTGTTTTTTTTTTTTTTTTTGGTTTTGAGTGGACTGTTCTAGTAAGTCGTTTGACAAGGCGAGTGTTTCTTTGTCTGTGTATCCCACTGTGTCTGGTGTTGTACACTTTAGAAAAGAAAATGCATTAATGGATGTGTCCTGTCTAGTATAAATCTTCCCAAAATTCATCCTGCCCAATATATGAATGAACTGCAGCTTGTCTTATCAATGGGAAACACCTGCTATCTTCCTAAGTTGCTGTTTTCTTCCTAAATTCTGGCCACTCTGCAGAATAGGCTCACGGTTTTGTGTACAAGATATATACCACCTCCAAGCTCTCTGACATGGCCAAGTACTGGAGAGCTGAAGACAATGGCGAGCATCTCAGAAAACTCAGATATCAGTGTGACCAGGAAACTCTCAGTTGAGAGACCCTGCTTTGGACTTTTTGTTTAAGTACTGTTCTCTTGCACTGAATATCTGGAAGGATTTTGCTTCCGGCCACCCCTTTGTGAAGCCTGAATAATATAGTTTTGAAATGGAAATGAATGGGCATCACCTGTGGCTCTTTGCTTTATTGCTTTCGAAAGGGATGTGGCTGAATTAGCCTCTTGGCCTTGTTTGTGGCTGTGATTTAGATTCTAAGCACATGATGGATCAAAGAATGATTCCATGTGTGCGTTCAAAACCATAATGACAAAAAATCAGTCATTGTGGATGAAGTCTCTTGCCTTCCTGTGTTAGGTTCCTGACCTCCATCAAGTGAAAATATGGATTCTTTGTGTCAAATGAGTTCTTCCAAGCCCTGCAAAGGGGCTTGGGTTTTCGCATGACTCCAAATCACATATAGAATCTATACCTGAAAGTCAGTAGGACTCAAATTGGAGAAACACAGCAGTATTTATGGCAGGCTTATTTGATCACTCCTGGTTCACAGGAAGGGTGTCAAGGACACCCTGACTTTAGGCAAATGAGGGGCAAGGGAGCATTTTTTGGACACTGTCTTTTTTTGCACCCCTAATGGAAACCTCCAGCCAGAGGTGACTATATGGAAGAAAATGAGGGACATGTGGAAATGTTTTGGTTTTAATTTTGGTCATTTGTTTGGTGGTTGGAAGAAATGACTGGGTCCACGTGGGCTTGAAATCTGGTGTGATTCCCCTTAGAGACTGAGTTGTGAAACTGACCTCAGAGAAGTATTGCCATGAATTTTATTTGGATTTTAGGAGGCCATGCATGAGAGTCGCCCTTGGAAACTGACATCTAGGCACAGGGTGGCTTTCCACAGAGCCCTGGGAATCTCAGCCAGGATATCACATGATTTTATTCTTAAAGACATGGCAGCCATATTTGAGAGTTGAAACACACATAGGCCACACATTGTAGACTTCAATGGGCCTGTCTTCATGTGACCTTTTGGACACTCTTTCGGAAGCCTTGCCTGTGAGAGTTCTCCAGAGCTTTCATTGAATTGAGCTTCCTCAACATTTAATGGTTACTGAATGAATTGAAACCCACAGTGCCTCCAACTTCATCATTGAAAAATGGCTAGATAAATACCATGAAATTTTTGAAATTCCCATGACCAGGTGGCACTGGAGAACCTTTGGATGTCCTATTGCTGATCATGAGTATACCAGACAGATCCTTGTATGACTGGGTTTCATGAAAATGGTGTAGAACAGAGATTCCAGTATGTTGGAGCCTTCTGAGTAGTGGGCCAAGAGCAGTGGTGGACAGGTGTGTGATAAATCTTCAGTGGTACGGCCATGAGGATCTACCATTGTATTCCAAATGGCATGTTACTGACATGGTGCAGCCAGCAGACTCTTATATGTAAAGGCATCTTGTTATATGGAGAGGTTTCAGGGCAATGTTCAGAATCAGGTTGATATGGACAAGGGGGCAATGGGGCAAGCTATGAGGAATAAAAGCATGGTTGGTGCATTCTCTTGCAGACCGTGGCCCACCACACGCGACAGAACTCCCTCCAGCACTGTGTCCCAGTTGAGCTCCTTGTATGTCATGAAGCAAATACTAAACTCCCAGTTCAGTAGCAAAAACATCACAAAAAGTGGACGAGGACCAAATGGCTTCACAGTCAACACGGGGAGACACTTAGTCCCCTGTGGCCACAGTTTACCTTCAAAGAGATAATTCAGCACTGCTGCTCATCTTCATTGGAAAATAAGAAGACATGTCCTCCAGGTCACATAGATGCAGACCCAGCTTTGATGGTCTCACTACAAAGGAAGTCAAATCTCCTGACAACAACATATATTTCAAGTGCCCAAACTCAGAGGCAGTTTCTCAAAAAGTTTTTAGGCCAGCAGAGCTTCATGTTTGTGGATTGTTTACCCTGTCCCTTACTTTTGGAAACTCCTCTACCACCTCCAAAGTTGTGAATTCCAGAGCATTTCCATTTCAGATATGTATTCACTGATTTTCTAACTCTTTTCCTCTATTTGTGTCTTAATTGGGGCGAAGGTATTGACAAGGCATTGCATTGGATGAGAGTGGAAGGATATTTGTGCAGCACATATTTGCATACACATTAAATTCATTTTCCAATTTTCCTTTCGAAATACTGAATCCCTGACACTAATACCTACCTACTAGAGTCAGACTACTCATCCTAATATAAAGGAGAAAAATAACCCAAACACAATAGAAATACAAGCAGTTCAGAGGAGGCATGTTGTATACTTGGACTTGCATTTGCATTATATAAGGTAGGAGTTATAAATTTAGTCAATTTTTAATTGAAATAGTCCTCCATGTTTTTTTAAAGTTAACAGATATGTGTATTCTTCTTCCCCTTTCTCTGTAGCCTATTCACCCATATATATTCATATGCACATATAGACTCCTACCTGGTATCACATGTACATTTATGTGAGGTGGCTGACTTGGCAGATACAAGTTGTGAGAAGAGTTTACTACTCTTAAACACTGTTGGAACTGAAAATTTAACCTACAAGCTTCCTAGTAGAACAACATTATACATTAGCTCATGTTCAGTAAAATAAATATTTTGCATCTGTGGATGATATATATTTAATGATGAATTTTGATTGCCATATATATTGCTTCTTTTTAATGTCTGTATGTGTTTTTTTTGTATCTATAAATACACTCTCCAGATTTTTCAAAATATAAAATATATGTGTCTTGTATACACTCTCTAAATTTGTTCATGTTCATGTACGTGGATTCATAATCAACTTTTCACAAGATTATTTTCAGACATATTCATCTACCTGAAATATATATTTGTTTACTAGTACTGAAAACTAACTTCAGTGAATGGTGCATACAAATGCTAATAATTCTACAGTAACTAACCCAGTCTAACATCAATGCAAGTAGATTCCTATGGGACATGATATGTAATTTGACGTTTATTTGTATTCAACACTGGTACATTACTTTTTCTTCAGTGTTTGCACAACATAGGATTTACATTTCATCCACAAGTTCACAAATTTATAGGCATTTGTTTCAACTTTAATCACTTCTTGCTTCAGAACACGTGTATTGTCAGGGTGTCTTGACTGGTCTTTAAATGAGAATTCTTTCCAAACATATTATTTTCAATTTTCATAATCACTATTGAAGCAAAACTCACATACTCTCCATGATAAACCAAAACACTAATATTACCATTAGATGTATGTCTGTTTGGAATGAATGATTATATATCAATATAAGATTTCTTATAATTTCTCAGATATCAGTTCAATCCATTATTTAAAGTTGGAACAAGTTATATTATTTATTCACTTATGGTCAATTCATGATTTATCTCTATATTCATAGACACAGGGTACACCTCTTTGTACCCCCAATACTAATATTACGTCTTCAATATATTGCTTCCAGAAATGGTGGTAGAAATACTCATGTGACCTTATCTACATATACATTTTATCACAGTAATATTCTGAACAAAAAATGTAAAGGTCACACTTATGATTGTACCAAAGCCGAAATGGAAAGTGTACATGGATTACTAAAACATCCATGTCCAGGTTGCCTAATGCTCTCAAATGTCAATCCTATTGGTGACTACATATTTGTTTCTTCCTAAGATTATATACTGAAACTCAACCCTGTAGAAAATGTCTAATCCTATCACTCATTTTATACTTTGCCTGATTTCATAATGTCTCTATTGATATCTGCTTTTCTACATATATTCCCCAGCTCATTATAGTTACTGACTCTTCATATGTGCTGACATTTACATTCATTCTCTAACCAAATCCCTATTGGGAAAGAACTTTTGGTGCAAATCCTATACTCACTCTTCTTCCTAAACATACCAAATATCTTCCTAATCCTACCTACTATCCCTTTTTGACTGAATGTTCTCTTCTACATTCAATCATCCAAGGTACAAGGTCCTATGCCATTGTATATCAAATTATCTGAGACATATTTGCAGAACATAATTCAAAGCTAAGTATACCAGTCAAGGGCCCAATGGTTTTCTGGGCTTCAAATCATACCTAGATTTCTGTTTTCATAATTTTATTTCACCTCTATATTCTTGTACATATCGTAGGTTCCCAGTACCATTATTCATGGCACAGAATGATTTATAACCCAAATCGAACCTGTGATTAACCCGAAACATGCACTGTTCCCTCAATCTCATTTTACAGAAGAGCAGGGACAAAGTTGTTCTTACAGTACAGGAAAGTAGGGTACCTTCTACCTGCCGAGAATCTCAAAGGTCCATGCAGATGATGATACCTGGAGAAGTTTTAGGCAGGTATGAAAGACTTGAGAGAGCAAAAGTCATCTTCCATGGCAAACAACCTGGTCAGAATGAAGGAATGTGTCTGAATCAGCCTCTCTCTTCTTATTGTAGAGAATATGGACCAAACCAGGCCTGGGTGGAGAGTTTTACCCAGGTTCCTATGGTTGATATACCATTCCAACTTGTTAAAGTGTCACAGGAAGTAGGGGCCAGCTCCATCTCATGGGACCCTTGGAAGCAACTTTTAGGATAAAGTGGTTGCCAGGGCAGTGACCTCATTCAGTTCCAAAGAAAGTGACATACGTCATTTCCTTGTTGATGCAACTCTCTGAACTTGGTATCCAAGAAGCCAGGCACCCAGAAGGAGTCCCTGTCCCAGTCTCAGGGGGCTCACTTGGTTGGATTTAACAAGAATAGAGTCAGTCTTTCTTGGTACCTACTGATGTGAGGAAGCACAAATGCCAGGAGAGCTCTGAAGAGGGACCTTTCCTGAGAAAGATGGTAGTGGCTCACCAATTTTTTCTGACAACTTCAGAGAGTTGGCCAAGGAAACCAGATCTGATAGAAGACAGGCCATTTTGGGGAACATAGTTTAGCCCACCAGTCAGAGGACTCTCTGGATAGTCAAAGACCTACTTGGGGGAAGGAGGTGCCTTTGTGGGCAGTGGGTGTGTGTTTGTTATTTTGTCTCATGTTCTGAGAATAGGTAGGAAAGTCGCTTTGTTTGGTTTGGAGTGGACTGTTTCTAGTAAGTCGTTTGACAAGACTAGTATTCCTATGTCTGTGTATCCCACTGTGTTCGTTGTTGTAGACATTAGAAAAGATAATGCATTAATGGATGTCTAGTCTAGTATAAATCTTCCCATAATTCATACTAGCCAATTAGTGAATGGACTGCAACTTGTCTTATCCATGGGCAACACCTGCTATCTTCCTAAGTTCCTGTTTTCTTCCTGAATTCTGGCCACTCTCCAGAATTGGCTCATGGTTTTGTTTCCAAGATATGTACCACCTCCAAGCTCTGTGACACGGCCATGTACTGGATAGCTGAAGATAATAGCGAGATTCTCAGAAAACTCAGATATAAGTGTGACCAGGAAAGTCTCAGTGTAGAGACCATGTTTTGCACCTTTTCTTACATATTGTTCTGTTGCCCTGAATGAAGGATATCAGTGTGACCAGGAAAGTCTCAGTGGAGAGACCATGATTGGGTCTTTTGCTTAACTATTTTTCTGTTGCAATGAATGTCTGGAAGGTCTTTGCCTCAGGCCACCCCTTTGTGAAGCCTGAAGAATATAGTTTTGAAATGGAAATTAATGGGAATCACCTGTGGCTTTTTGCTTAATTGCTTTGGAAAGGGATGTGGCTGAATTAGCCTCTTGGCCTTGTGTGTGGCTGTGACTTAGATTCTCAGCACCTGATGGATCTAAAGAATGATCCCATGTGTGCATCCCAAACCAAAATAGCCAAAAGATCAGTCATTGTGGATGAAGTCACATGCCTTCCTCTGTTAGGTTCCTGACCTCCATCAAGTGAAAATAGAGATTCTTTGGGTCAAATGAGTTCTTCCAAGCCCTGCAGAGGTGCTTGGGGTTTCGCATGACTCCAAATCACATACAGAATCTATATCTGAAAGTCAGTAGGCCTCAAATTGGAGAAACAGAGCAGTATTAAAGGCATGCTTATTTGATCATTCCTGTTTCACAGGAAGGGTGTCCTGGACATCCTGACTTTAGGCAAATGAGGGGCAAGCAAGCTTATTTTGGAAACTGTCTTTGGCTGCGCCCCTGATGGAAACCTTCAGCCAGAGGTGATGATGAGTGACTACATGGAAGAAGATTAGTATCATGTGGGAGTGTTTTGGTTATAATTTTGGTCATTTGTGTCTCGGTTGGAAGAAATGACTGGGTCCACCTAGGCTTGAACTCTGGTTTGATTCCCCTTAGATACTGTGTTGTGGAACTGAACTCAGAGAAGTATTGCCATGAATTTTGTTGGGATTTTAGGAGGACACGCATGAGAGTCGTCCTTGGAAACTGAGATCTAGGCCCAGGGTGGCTTTCAAAAGAGCACTGGGAATCTCAGCCCGTATATAACATGAATTTATTATAAAGACTTGGAAGGCTGAGTTGAGAGTCAAAACACACATGGGCCTCACATTTAGACCTCAATGGGCCTGGCTTCATGTGACCTTTTTGGGCACTCTTTGGGAAGTCTTGCCTGTGAGAGTTTTCCAGAGCTTTCATTGAAATGAGCTTCCTCAACATTTAATGATTCCTGAATGAATAGAAACCCACAGTGCCTCCAACTTCATCTTTGAAAAATGGCTAGATAAAAACCATGAAATTTTTGAAATTTCCATGACCAGGTGGCACTGGAAAACTTTTGGATGCCCTGTTGCTGATCATGAGAATACCAGACAGTGCCTTGATTGACTGGGTTTCATGAAAATGGTGTATAACAGAGATGCCAGTAAGTTGGATCCTGCTGAGTAGTGGCCCAGAGCAGTGGCGGGCAGGTGTTTGATAAAACATCAGTGGTAGTGCCATGAGGATCTACCATTGGATTCCAAATGGCTTGTGACTGACATGGTGCAGCCAGGAAACCCTTATATGTAAAGGCATCTTGTTATATGGAGAGGTTTCAGGGCAATGTTCTGAATCATGTTGCTATTGTCAAGGGGGCAAGCTACGTGGGATAAAACTGGTTGGTGCATTCTCCTGCAGACCCTTCCCCCCACACCTGACAGAACTCTCTCCAGTACTGTGTCTCATTTGAACTCGTTGTATTTTGTGAAGCAAATACCAAACTCCCAGAGCAGCATCAAAAACACCACGAAAATTAGAGGATGACCAAATGGCTTCACAGTCGACACGGGGAGACACTTATCCCTTAGAGGCCACAGTTTACCTACAAAGAGAGAATTCAGCACTGCTGCCTCATTACATTGGAGAATAAGTAACCATGTCACCCAGGTCACATAGATTCAAATCCAGCTTTGATGGTCTCACTACAAAGTAAGCTAAAGCTCCTGACAACAACATATATTTCAAGTGCCCAACCTCAAAGGCAAATTCTCAAAAAACTTTAGACCAGCAGAGCTCCATGTTTGTGGAGGGTTTACTCTGTCCATTACATTTAGAAACTCCTCTACCAGCTCCAATGGTGTGAAATCTGGAGCATTTTCCATTCCATATAGGTATTGACAGATTTTTTTAACTCTTCTCCTCTAATTGTGTCTTACTTGAGGCGAAGGTAATGTCAAGGCATTGTTCTGGATGAGAGTCGGAAGATTTTTCTGTAGCATATGTTTGCATACACATTGGATTCAATTTCCTATTTTCCATTCAAAATACTGAATCCCTGACACTAACCCATACCCTACCAGACTCTGACTACTAATCCTAATATGATGGAGAAAAATAACCCAAACAGAATAGATATACAAGCAGTTCAGTGGAGGCATGTTGTATAGTTGGACTTGCCTTCTGCATGATACAGAGCAGGAGTTATAGATCTAGTCAATTGATTGTTGAAATAGTTCTCCATGTATTTTTAAATTTAACAAATATGTGAATTCCTGTCTCCCTTTTTCTGTAGCCTATTCAGCATGTGTATTTTTATATGCACATATAGAATCCTACTTGGTACCACATGTACATTCTTGTGATTTGGTGGACTTGGCAGATACAAATTGTGAGACGAGATCACTCCTACTTAACCCTGTTGGTACTGAATATTCAAACTATGGGTGAGATTCCTAGTTGAACAACATTTTACATAAATCCATGTTCAGTAAAATGAATATTTTTAGATCTGTGGATGATATATATTTTATGATGAATTTTGATTGACATACACATTGCTACTTTTTTGTCTTGTGTACTCTCCAGATTTTTCAAAATATGAAATATATGTGTCTTATCTACACTCCCTTAATATGTTCATGATCATGTATGTGGATTTATAATCAACTATTCACAAGATTATTCTCAGAAATATCCATCCACCTGAAATTTGCCTAATGCTCTCAAATATCAATCCGATTGTTGACTACATATTGGTTTTTTCCTAAGATTATATATTCAAACTCAACCCTGTTCAAAATGTATAATCCTATGACTCACTTTATACTTTGCCTGATTTTCTAATATCTCTATTTATATCTGCTTTCCTACATATTTTCCCCCCTTCATAATTGTGACCGACTCTTCACCTGTGCAGACATTAACATTCACTCTCTAATCGAAACCCTATAGCTAAAGAACTTTTGTTCCAAATCCTAGACTCACACTTCTTCCTAAACGTACTGACCATCTTCCTAATTCTATCAACTATCCCTATTTGACTGGATGTTCTCTTCTACATTCAATCATCCTAGTAAATGTCAGGCGAGCTTTGCAGGAGGAGACCACCAATAGACTATCTCATGCAACAGCCAAAGTTTATTGACTGTCCAGCATGCTGGTGCTCAGAGCTCACTTGAATAGAGCAGACAGCCCTGAGAATAGCTTAAGTAGAGCTTATATACTTTACCTGGAGAGGGCAGGGAGGGAAGTTTATTGATGGATCAAGGCGAGTGGGCGATTTGCGTGGAACTGGGTCAGGGAGCACATTCTGCAGTTTGGCAGTTGGGGACAGCACATACTGGGAACAAGATTTGCAAGTATCTCTCAAGATTTCAACAGTGTTTTGTTAAGCATACAGAAAAACAGGAAGTGACAAGTACCTATTTTATTAACCTTTTATTCCCCAATTCTTCTTCTGGCTACTTTTAATCATAAAAATGATCATTGGGGGTGTCACATTCTATGTCTGCTAGTGGGGTATTACCTTAAGTTTAACTCGTCCAATTTGAGCCTGGAGAAAAGAAATTACACGGTTGAGAAAACAGGGTTTTATAGTTAGCAATAATATGAGGATTATTTTTGGACTGGCCAGGGTTGATAAAAACGTAGTTAACCAGGGGGACTGTGTGAACCAAGACTCAAACCACCCTTTTTGGGCCTCTCTCTATCGTTGATGCTCTTCAAGACGTCTTTTTAATTTACTCATACATTTTATTACAACTCCAGTATGCTCGGCATACAAACAACATTCTTCCCTCAATGGAGCACAAAGGCCCCCTTCTCTCATGAAGAGCAGGTCCAACCATCGAGTGTTCTGAAAAACAACTTCAGAGAGAGAGGTTAAAGATTCATGCAAAGCTCTGATGGAGGTTTCTAATATCTTCGTTTTGGTCTATTGCTGTCATATTTTTTGTCATTTGTTGAGTCCCATGGACAAAGGCAGTAGTTCCCGTGCCCACCAGTGCAGCAATTCCTATTCCTAATAGGATGGCTAAAGGGAGGGATATATATTTTCAGTGGAACAGGGTTGTATGCCCCCCTATTTGATCTTCAAATGAACCTGTGTCGTGATAGAGCACTCTGGGAAACATCTGCACCATTACACAATTAATCACATCTGTTGACCATTTCATGAAAACATAAGCAATGTTTAAGTATATAGAATTATGCTGTAGTAGGGACAGACAAGGCAAGGCACCTAAGATAGCAGTGAAGACAGGGAAACTGTCCTATTTGCTTGCAACCGGATTCAGAAGGCATTGATTCTGTTGTAATCAAGTAATCCACTGAAACCCAAGTTGAGGTAGTTTCAGAATTTTGTACCCAACATTTAAGGGAAGGGGCTCAGAAGTTCACAGTCTGCAGAAGTTGAAAAAAGCAGTTTTTGTTTCTGTTTTTTTCCTCAGTTCTGGGCAAGTTAACTTTTCAAGGACACCTGGGAAGGTAAGAGCTTTTTCTTCCCTTTCTTATTTTCCCCCTGCCAGCTGTTACCACGGAGCCCAGTTGCTAACTCTTTAACTTAGAAATGTAGCCATCTCTCTGAAGCCCCAGGTCAAGCCCCAAGGCTTTTTTCACATATTTTTTTGAAAAACTAGAAAGAGGGTGTCTAGCTAAGGACTGCTGATTTTTTTAGCCAGTGGCCAAGTAGAACAGGGCAATATGAAAAGAGGAAGTTTAACTACATTGAACTCTTTTACAGGGACTCTTTTCATGAAAGTCCAAAACTCAGCCATGGTGAAGACTTCTGGAGAAGGTCCGTTAAGACTTTTCAGTGGGCCTGGTACAGAAGGGGAAGACAGGGAAGGTGGGGCTGAGAGCAGCTCCGAGGATCTGAGAATGAGGAAGGAGGGATGTAAAAGAATAATTTGAGAAATGGTTTGGGATTTTCCTAGCAACAAAAACTTGAGCAGTAGAACAGGTAGAGCAGAGGGGAAGACGGGAGTGAGTATCCCAAAACGCATGTGAGGGACTTTAAATTCTTAGTAAACTGTTTTCAGTGATGACAAAGCAACTTTAAAGGCCATTTTTATTACATCTTGAATAGGGGTCTGAGGACTCTCCTCAGCTGGTTTGAGCTTTGGGTTAGCTGAAAAGAGGACCTGGTGGGACCCGGTGTGGGCACTGACAGGAGAAGAGAGGAGTGAGTGGGTGGAGGGGTACTTCAGTAGCTGCTAACTCAGCAAGGGGGCAATGGTCTGAGAACCAGCGAAGGTTTGGGTTTTTGATCTATTAATTGGAGGG
Source organism: Callospermophilus lateralis (assembly GCF_048772815.1). Taxonomy (NCBI): domain Eukaryota; kingdom Metazoa; phylum Chordata; class Mammalia; order Rodentia; family Sciuridae; genus Callospermophilus; species Callospermophilus lateralis. Next base: position 20,535 of record NW_027514303.1, read on the forward strand.
AAGAAATCAGGTTTCTGAAGTGGGAGTGACAGCAGAGACTCTGGAGCAGAAGGCTGAAGGTGAGGATCTTTTGGATAAGCAGAGTTCAGGATGTGAGTGAAGGAGGGAAAAGGCCTCCACATAGGGGAATCTCCTTTCACCCTTTTGAGCACTTGCAGATGTTAAAAAGGTCATGCAGAATTTGAGGATCTAGAGACCCCTCTGGGAGCCATTGGTTTTTGTTATCTAATTTGTAATATGGCCAATGCTGTGCACTGAATTTGATGAGGAGTTTGGGTTCCATCAGGCAGCCCCTGTATGCTCACATCCCCATTACTTACAGAAGAAGTCGGCTTTCCCCCCACACACTCATGGCTGTTTGTGGCTTTGATGGTCGGTCGGGCAAACATAGTAATCTAGGCTAGCCAACCTGCATCTGGCTCGTGTGTCCCTACATCCATAATGTTTGTTTCCATTATCTATGGTACGGAAGGGATTTAATGGAATTTTAGTGGAATCCTCTTCATCAGGAATATCCCAATAGGAAATACCTATAGCCAGCTGACAAATGTCTGGGTAAAGTGATGGTCACCAGGTACCTAAGGGGGCTGTATGCAAGATAGATTATACATCTTTTCCAGTAGAATTTGTGATCAGCCATCGCTGCTGCACGGGCTGATGAGGGTTAGGACTACTTGTTGCCAAGGGGAGATTCTATAGCCTTATCCACAAGGTGAATATGCAATTTGAAAGTGTTACCAGTCTTTTCCAGTTTCTAGCCAGAGTGTGGACAGGGCGCAGGCTTGAGATGAGAGGCATGGATCCAGGAAGTGATTCTGTCTACCTTTACCACTGTAGATGTTATAAGTAGCACCTGGTATTGTCCTTTCCAGCAGGGTTCCAGGGATGACACCTGATATCGTCTTACGTAGATGAAGTCTCTTACTTGATATCGATGTGGAGTCCCCTCGTCCCCAGTTTGGTAGGCAGTGGCCAGCTGTTTCCACAGGTATCACTGAGTTCTTTCAAGAGTTTAAGTCTGTCAAGCAAGGGGGTGTGGAAGGGATCGTTAGGTCTTACAGTTGGGCTTAGGTCACTTACTGGAGGAGAGGCACCCTAGAGAATTTCACAGGGGATGAGGTTACTCAAAAAAACAGAGGGAGTATTTCTTGCATGAAACATTGTATATGGCAGGAGCATAGTCCAATCTTTTATGCTGGTCTCAAAGCTTAATTTCATTAAGGCCTCTTTAATGCTTCTATTCATTCTTTCTACCTGTCCTGAACTCTGGGGTCTGTTAGCACAATATAACTTCCAATTAATCCCCAGGTTCCTGGCTAACCCCTGACTTACCTGAGCCACGAACGCCGGTGCATTATCAGACCGTATTACCTTAGGCAGGCCGTGTCTTTGAAAAATATTTTCCAGGATCTTCTGGACCACCTTTTGTGCTGTTTCTTTTATTTTTTTCTTTTCTTTTTTAGGGGGGAAAGATTCAATCCATCCTAAAAATGTATCTACAAAGACTAGGAGATATTTATGTCCATACCTTGCTGGCTTAATTTTAGTAAAGTCAACTTCCCAGAATTGTCCTGGTCTGGATCCTCATAGGTGCTTTCCTGCAGGAAGCTTGGAAGGGTAAGCATTAACCATTTGATGGACTCGACAGGCTTTTTTTACCCATTCAGCTATTTCTTTTTGCTGTGAGTCAGTTAGTGGAAAACTCTGTTCTTGATACTTCAGAAATACCTGCAGTTTCTTTTAACCAAGGTGAGTGAGTTGATGTGCATTTTCTACTGACATAGTTAGAGCTGTGATTATAGGAGTTTTTACTGAAAGATTTAGAAATTCCACTTGGGGGCCTACAGGGTGAAAAGTTATTTTGGCCCGGAGCTTGGTGAGCAGATCTCTGCCCATCAATGGGGCCCGGCATTCTGGGATTACTAGGAAGGAGTGATCTATTTTTCCTTTCCCCAGGTCCATGATCCTCTTAGTTGTCCAAGCCAGATATTTACTGCCATTAGCCCCTTGAACTAGAGACCTTTTATTTGATAGAGGGCCCAAAGTGGTCTTAGGGGTGAGTATATTGCCCCTGTATCCACTTCAAAGTTTACTGGGGTCCCCTCCACTTCAAAAGTTGCCCTGAACTCAGGGAGGGGATCTGAGCCGCGACTTTCTTAGTCATCCTCCAGAGTCAGAATGGCTGACTGGCGTGGCTTTCTCTTTCTACGGCACTCTTTGGCCCAGTGTCCTTTTTTTTTTACAGTAGGCACATTGTTTTGAGGCCAGGGGTGGCCTCTGGCATGGGACCAGGTATCCCTTCATGTCTCCCTGTTTCTTAATTTCTGGCCCTTCTGTTGTTGTGACCAGGACCTTAGTCAACACCTTAGTCTGTCTTTTGTTTCTTTTATCCTCCCTTTGCTCCCTTGTCTTCCTCAGTTTCTATCTTAAGGTATACTTTCTTGTCTTCTGTGACTAAGTCTCTCAAAGTCATATCTTGTAATCCATCTAAGCATTGTAACTTTCTTTTAATATCCAGGGCAGCTTGCCCAATAGAGGCCATCCTGACAGATGTCTTTTGATCCTCTGCCTGAGCATCGAAAGGAGTATATCTCCTATATGCCTCCCTAATTCTCTCTAGAAACATAGAGGGAGATTCATCAGGCCTTTGAATAATCTCTCTTACCTTGGCCAAATTAGTTGGTTGCCTAGCGGACACTCAGATGCCCACTATTAGAACCTGGCCATAAGTGGACAGATGCATTCTAACTTCAAAGGTGTTGGTGTCCCATTTGAGTTGTTTCAAGGGAAAACCAGCTTTGATTAAGTTGGGAAGATGTGTTGGTCTCCAATCTGGCCCGAGGATTTTTTTTCTAGCTTCCAGGAGAATTCTCTTTTGTTCCTCTGTCATAAAGAGAGTGTCTAGGAATTGTTGACAGTCATCCCAAGTATTCAGGTGTGAAAACATCAATGACTCAACCAGACCTGTGAGCCGGGTGGGGTCCTCGGAAAAAAAGGGATTGTGATTTTTCCAGTTATATAGGTCTGAAGAGGAGAAAGACCAATATTTGTCAGCTTGCATCTTCCCCCCATGGCCGTCGTCAATCAATGGTCCATAGGGACATAGGGGGAGCATCACGGGAGTTCCAGGGTTTTCAATCATTCGAAGCCAGCGAGTTCCCTCAGCCGGGCCAGCTTCCTCGTGGGGAGGTGGGGCTGTGTGTGCTGTGGGGGAGTTATCTGGTGGGCACAGGGCCAGCTTAGCTTCCTCCAATGGCGGAGAGGCTGAGTCAGCTGCAGGGGAATCACTTAGAGGGGGTTGGTTGTTGGGGGATGAGGGCAGGGAATGAGGAGGGGGATGAGAGTCCAGTAGAGTCAAATCTTGTGACTCAGGGAGAACAGAGGGTGGTGGAGGAGGAGGAGCAGAGGGTTTGAGAGATCATGGGGGAAGCAGTACGAGCAGGGAAAGGGACAAGGAAAGGCTTCACCCATGGAAGAGGAGACTTGCAGAGGTCCTGCAAAGTTAAGATACATGGCTGTTGATCAGGATGGCTATGTGTGCGCAGCTGAAAGACAATATCTCTGACTTTTTAAATTAGTGGGAAGTATAATGATGCTTCTAGGGGCAATCCGACTTGAAAGGTGAAACATTCTGAGGCACAGACAGTCTGGAAAGTCTGCAGTTTTACAGAAAAAGAAAGATTCTGAGCCCTTAAGCGAACTTTGGTCCAGTGATCAAGGGTCAGGGACAGAGACATTGAAGTGCTCTGTCCCATATTGAAAGATACACAAACAGTGAATGCAACAACACACAACACAGACAAGACAAGACAATAAAGACAGGCAATGGACGTCCAAAACTGAGACCAGGACTGCGTAGCAGGCAAAATCCTATGGGCTGGCAATACCGAATCTGAAACAAAAAATCACTGAGTCGAGGAGACAATTGTTCCTCGATTTCCCGAGTCCTCGGTGGCATCCCCCAATACCATTATTCATGCAGCAGACTGATTCCTAACCCAAATCGAACATGTTATCAACCCTAACCATACATTGTTACCTCAATCTAACTTTACAGAAGAGCACGGACAGAGTTGGTCTTACAATCCAGGAATGTAGGGGATCTTCCACCTGCTGAGAACCTCAAAGATCCATGCAAAAATGATCCCTGAAGAAGATGTAGGCAGCTTTGAAGGACCTGATTGAGCAAAAGTCATCTTCCATGGCGAACAACCTGGTCAGGATGAAGGGTTGTGTCTGAATCAGCCTCTCTATTCTTAATGTAGAGAAGATGGACCAAATGAGACCTGTGTGGAGAGTTGTTCCCAGGTGCCTATGGTTGATATACCATTCTAACTTGTGAATGTGTCACAGGAACCAGGGGCAGCCTCCATCTCATGGGACCCTTGGAAGCAACTGTTAAGACAAAATGGTTGCCAAGGCAGTGAACTCATTCTGTTCCTGAAGGAAGTGACCTCACCTCACTTCCTTTGTGATGGAACTCTCTGATCTTGGGATCCAGGAAGAAGGTTAAACAGTGCCAGTTTTAGTCCCAGTCCCAGTGTTCTCACTTTTTGGATTTCCCGAGGACAGGGTCATTCTTTCTTGCTAACTACAGATGTTAGGATGTCGAAATGGCAGAAAAGCTCTGAAGAGGTGCCTTTCCTGAGACAGAAGGTAGTGCCTCACTGCTGACTCCTGACAACTTCAGAGAGTTGGCCAAAGACACAAGATCTGAGACAGGACAGGCTATTTTGGAGGAACATTGTATGGCCCTCCAGTCAGAAGACACTCCGGATAGTCACAGACCTACTTGTGGGAAGGAGGTGCCTTTGTGGGTTTGGGTATGAGTTTCTGGTTTTGTCTCATGTTCTGAGAATAGGTAGGAAAGGTGGTTTGTTTGGTTTGGAGTGAACTATTTCTAGTAAGTCTTTTGACAAGGTGAGTGTTTCTATGTCTGTAACTCACTGTCCGTGGTTGTAGACATTAGAAAAGATAATGCATCAGTGGATGTGTCCTGTCTATGAGGAAGCTCCCCAGCATTCATCCTACCAAATTTATGAATGGACTGCCGCTTGCCTTATGGATGGCCAACTCCTGCTATGTGTGCATCCAAAACCAAAATGGCTAAAAGAACAGTCATTGTGGATAGAGTCTCTTGACTTCCTCTGTAAGGTTCCTGATCTCAATTAAGAGAGAATAGAGATCCTTTGGGTCAAGTGAATTCTTTAAATCCTACAGAGGCTAGCTCATAGTTGCTTGGGTTTTCTCATGACATTAATTCACATAAATAATCTAAAATGCACAGTCAGTAGGCCTCAAATTGGAGAAGCGGAGCAGTATTAATGGCAGGCCTATTTGATCACTCCTGGTTCACAGGAAGCATGTCCAGGCCACCATGACATTAGGCAAATGAGGCGCACGGGAGCTTCTTTTGTACACTGCCTTGGGCTGCACCCCTCATGGAAACCTCCAGCCAGGTTTTATGATGAGTGTCTATATATAAGAAGATGAGGGCAATGTGGGAGTTTTTTGGTTTTAATTGTGGTCATTTGTGTGGTGGTAGGAAAAGATGACTGGGTCCACCTGGGCTTGAACTCTGGTGTGGTTCCCCATAAAGACTGAGTTCTGGAATTGACCTCAAAGAAGTATTGCCATGAATTGTGTTGGCATATTAGGAGGCCACGCATAAGATTCCCCCTTGGAAACTGAGATCTAGGCCCTGGGTGGCTTTCCACAGAGCACTGGGAATCTCAGCCAGGATATCACATGATTTTATTGTGAAAGATTTGGCAGCCATAGTTGAGAGTCAAAACACACATGGACTTCACATTGTAGACCTCAATGGGTCTGGCTTCATGTGACATTTTGGCCACTCTTTTGGAAGTCTTGACTGTGAGAGTCCTCCAGAGATTTCATTGAAATTAGCTTCCTCACCATTTAATGGTTATTGAAATAATTGAAACACTCAGTGCCTCCAACTTCATTCTTGAAAAATGGCTCCATATATACCATAAAATTTTTGAAATTCCCATGACCAGGTGGCACTGGAGAACCACTGGATATCCTGTTGCTGATCATGAGTGTGCCAGATACTGCCTTGATTGACTGGGTTTCACAAAAATGGTGTAGATCAGAGATGCCAGTTAGTTGGAGCCTGCTGAATAGTGGGCCAAGAGCAAAGGTGGGCAGGTGTGAGATAAAACAGCTGTGGTGGTTTCATGTGGATCTACCATTGGCATCCAAATGGCTTCTGACTGACATTGTGAAGTCAGCAGACCCTTATATGTAAAGGCATCATGTTGTATGGATAGGTTTCAGGGCAATGTTCAGAATCAGGATGCTTTGGTCAAGGGGGCAAGCTATGTTCGACAGAAGCCTGGTTGGTGCATAATCCTACAGGCCCTGTCCCACCACACGTGACAGAACGCCCTCCAGCACTGTGTCTCAGTTGAACTCCTTGTATTTTGTGAAGCAAATACCGAACTCCCAGTGCAGCATCAAGAAAAACCACAAAAATTGGAGGATGAGCAAATGGGTTCACAGTCCACACGAGGAGACACTTAGAACCCAGTGGCCACAGTTGACCTACAAAGAGAGATTTCAGCACTGAAGCCTCGTGTTCATTGGAAAATAAGATACCATGTCCTCCAGGTCACATAGATGAAGACACATCTTTGATGGTCTTACTGCAAAGGAAGCTAAAGCTCCTGACAACCACTTATGTTTCAAGTGCCCAATCTCAGAGGCATTTTCTCCAGAAGTCTTTAGGCCAGCAGAGCTTCATGTTTGTGGAGTGTTTACCATGTCACTTACTTTTGGAAACTCCTCTTCCACCTCCAAGTTTGTGAACTCCTGAGCATATTCAATTCCTGATATGTATTCACAGATTTTCTAACTCATCTCCTCTAAATGTCGTATTTGGTGCGAAGGTAATGTCAAGGCATTGTTCTGGATGAGAGTGGGAAGATTTTTGTGTAGCACATATTTGTATACACATTGGATTCATTTTCCAATTTTTCATTCAAAATACTCAATCCCTGACACTATACCATACCCTACTAGGCTCTGACTACTATTCCTGACATGATGGAGAATAATAACCCAAACAGAATAGAAATACAAGAAAATCAGAGGAGGCATGGTGTACATTTGGACTTGCCTTTTCCATTATATAGCGTAGGAGTTATAAATCTAGTCAATTTTTTGTTTAAAGAGTTCTCCATGTGTTTTTAAATTTATCAAATATGTGAATTCCTTTCTCCCCCATTTCTCTGTATCCTATTCAGTACATGTATTTTTATATGCACATATAAAATCGTATCTTGTATCATACGTACTTTCTTGTGAGGTGGCTGACATGTCAGATACAAATTGTGAGAAGAGATCACTCCTCCTAAACGCTGTTGAAACTGAAAATTCAACTTATGGGTGGGCTTCCTAGTTGAACAACTTTATACATAAATCCATGTTCAGTAAAATGAATATTTTTGGATACGTGGATGATATATATTTCACGATGAATTTTGATTGGTATATATATTGCTAGTTTTTAATGTCTCTGTGTATGTGTGTGTGTGTGTGTGTATATATATATATATATATATATATATATATATATATATATACTGTCCAGATTTTTAAACATATGAAATATATGTGTCTTTGGCCACTCTTTGGGAAGCCTTACCTGTGAGAGTTCTGTAGAGCTTTCATTGAAATGAGTTTCCTCAACATTTAATGGTTCCTGAATGAATTGAAACCCACAGTGCCACAAACTTCATCCTTGAAACATGGCTTAATAAATACCATGAAATTTTTGAAATTCCCATGACCAAGTGTCACTGGAGAAACTTTGGATGTCTTCTTGCTGATCATGAATGTACCAGACAGTGCCTTGACTGACTCTGTTTCATGAAAATTGTGTAGAACAGAGATGCCAGTAAGTTGGAGCCTGCTGAGGAGAAGTGGGCCCAGAGTTGTGGTGTGCAGGTGTATGATAAAACATCTGAGGTGGGGCCATGTGGATCTGCCATTGACTTCCGAGTGGCTTTTGGCTGACATGGTGCAGCCAGCAGACCCTTATATGTAAAGCCATCTTTTTATATGGAGAGGTTTCAGGGCAATGTTCAGAATCAGTTTGTTGTGGACAAGGGGGCAAGCTATGTGGGGTAGAAGCCTGGTTGGTGAATTCTCCTGAAGACCCTAACCCTCCACACATGACAGAACTCCCTCCTGCTCTGTGTCCCAGTTGAACTCCTTGTATTTCATGAAGCAAATACAAAAACCCCAGTGCAGAACCAAGAAACACCACGACAATTGTAGGATGACCAATTGGCTTCACTGTCAATACGAAGAGACACTTAGCCCCCAGTGGCCACAGATTACCTACAAAGAGAGAATACAGCACTGCTGGCTCATGTTCTTTGGAGAATAAGAAACCAAGTCCTCCAGGTCACATAAATGCAGACCCATCTTTGATGGTATCACTACAAAGGACAGTAAATCTCCTGAGAACAACATGTAGTTCAAGTGCCCAACCTCAGAGGCAGTTTCTCAAGAAGTATTTAGGCCAGCAGAGTTGCATGATTGTGGAGTGTTCATCCTGTCGCTTACTTTTGAAAACTCCTTTACAACCCCCAAGGTTGTGGTCTCCTGAGCATTTTCCATTGCAGATATGTATTCACAGATTTACTAATTCTTCTCCTCTAATTGTGTCTTACTTGGGGTGAAGGTAATGTCAAGGCATTGTTCTGAATGAGAGTGGGAAGATTTTTTGTAGCACATATTTCATACACAATGGATTCATTTTCCTATTTTCCATTCGAATTACTGAAACCCTGACACTAACCCACACCCTACTAGACTCTGACTACTAATCCTAATATGATGGAGAAAAATAACCCAAACAGAATAGAAATACAAGCAGTTCAGAGGAGGCATGGTGTATAGTTGGACTTGCCTTTTGCATGATAAAGTGTAGGTGTTATAAATCTGGTCAATTATTAATTGAAATAGTTCTTCATGTGTTTTGAAAGGTATCAATTATGTGAATTCCTGTCTCCCCTTATCTCTTGCGTATTCAGCACATGTATTTTTATATGCACATATAGAATCCTACCTGGTACCACACGTACATTCTTGTGAGGTGGCTGACGTGGCAGAAACAAATTGTGAGAAGAGATCACTCCTCCTAAACGCTGTTGGAACTGAAAATTCAACCTATGGGTGAGCTTCCTAGTTGAACAACATTATACATAAATCCATATTCAGTAAAATAAATATTTTTGGATCTGTGTATGATATGTATTTCATGATGAATTTCGATTGTCATATATATTGCTACTTTTTTATATCTCTGTATGTGTTTTGTGAAAAATCTACACCCTCTAGATTTTTCAAAATATGAAATATATGTCTCTTATTATACACTCCCTAAATTCATTCATGTTCATGTATGTGGTTTTATAATCAACTTTTCACAAGATTATTTTCAGATATATTCATCCACCTCAAATACATATTTGTTTTCTAGTACTGAAAACTCACTTCAGTGAAGGGTGCATACAAATCCTTATATTTCTACAGTAACTGACCCAGGTTAACATCAATACAAGTAGATTCCTATGGGAAATGTTGTGCATTTTGATGTTCATTTTTATTCAACACTGGTACATTACTATTTCTTCAGTTTATGGACATCTTAGAAAATAGATTTCATCCACATTTCACAAATTTAAATGCATTTGGTACACTTTCTATCACTTCCTGCTTAAGATCACACGTATTCCTCCTTTTTTTTTGACTGGTTTTTTCATGATAGTTCTTCCTAACGCATTATTTTTGATTTCCATAATCTTTTTGAAGCAAAACTCACACTCTCTTTATGATAAACCATAACACTTACATTACCATTAGATGTATAATTGGATGGAATGAATGATTGTATATCAATGTAAGATTTCCTGTATATTTTCAGATATCAATTTATTCCAATTTCCAAATTTGATACCAGTTATATTATTTATTCACAGTATGGACTATTCATGCATTATCTCTATATTCATAGAAAAAGCGTACACCTATTTTTATCCCCAATACTATTTAATGAGTTTTCAAAATATAGCTCCCCTTAATGGTAGAAGAAATACTCATGTCACCAGAACTACATATATATTTTATCTCAGTAATATTTTGGAAAAAAATGCAAAGATCACACTTATGTCCGTACCAACTCCTAATTTGAATGTGAGTATGAATTTCTAAAAACATCCATGTCCAGGATGCCTAAGGCTCTCAAATGTCAATTCTATTGGTGAGTACATATCTGTTTCATCCTAAGATTATATATTCAATCTCAACCCTGTTGAAAATGTCTAAACCTATCACTCACTTTATACTTTGCCTGATTTCCTAATGTCACTATTGATATCTATTTTTCTACATATTTTGCCCAGTTCATCATAGTGACTGATTCTTCAGATTTGCTGACATTTACATTCACTCTCTAACGAAAATCCTATTACTAAAAAAGTCTTGGTCCAACTCCTAGACTCACTCTTCTTCCTAAACTTACTAACTTCCTAATCCTCCTGACTACCACTTTTTGACTGGATGTTCTCTTTTACATTCAATCATCTGAGGTACAGTGTTTTAGCCTACAGATGTTGCACATCGTAGGATATATATCTTATTCACAAATTCACAAATTTATAGGCATTTGCTTCACTTTTAATCACTTCCTGCGTCAGAACACATGTATTCCTCCAGGTTTCTTGACTGTTTTTTTCATGAGACTTTTTTCAAAACACATTATTTTCGATTTCCAAAAACACTTTTGAAGCAAAACTCACACATTCTTCATGATACACCATAACGCTAATATTACCATTAGATGTATTACTGGTTGGAATGAATGATTGTATATCAATATAAGATTTCCTGTACATATTCAGATATCAGCTCAATCCATTACTTAAAGTTGGAACAAGTTTTATTATTTATTCACAGTATGGTCTATTCATGCTTTATCTCTATATTTATAGACACAGGGTACACCTCTTTGTACCCCTAATACTAATTTTACATCTTTAATATATTGCTCCGAGAAATGGTGGAAGAAATACTCATGTCACCTGATCTACATATACATTTTATCACAGAAATATTCTGGAAAAAAATGTAAAGGTCACACTTATGACTGTATCAAAGCCTAAATGGAAAGTGAACATGGATTACTAAAAACATCCATGTATAGGTTGCCTTTTGCTCTCAAATGTCAATTCAATTGGTGACTACATATTTGTTTCTTCCTAAGATTACGTATTCAAACTCAACCCTGTTGAAAGTGTCTAATCCAGTCACTCACTTTATACTTTGCCTGATTTTGTAATGCCTCTATTGATATCTGCGTTGCTACATATTTTCCCCAGTTCATCATACTGAGTGACTCTTCATATGTCCTGACATTTACATTCACTCTCTAACCGAAACCCTATTGCTAAAGACCTTTTGTTCCAAATCCTATATTCACTCTTCTTTTTAAACCTACGGAATATCTTCCTAATCCTACTGACTATCCCTTTTTGATTGGATGTTCTCTTCTACATTCAATAATCCAAGGTAAAAGGTTCTATGCCATTGTATATCGTGTTATCTGAGACATCTTTGCAGAACATTATTCAAATCTAAGTATCCCAATCAAGGGCCCAATGCCCTTCTGGGATTCAAATCATACCGAGATTTCTGTTTTCATACTTATATTTCACCTCTGTATACTTGTAAATATCGCAGGAAATGATTACTAACCCAAAATGAACCTGTTACTATCCCTAAACATACACTGTTCCCTCAATCTCATTTTACAGAAGAGCAGGGACAGAGTGGTTCTTACAATACAGGAAAGTAGTGGACTTTCCACCTGCTGAGAACCTCAAATGTCCATGCAGAAATGATACCTGGAGAAGTTGTAGGTATGTTTGTAGGACCTGAGAGAGCAAAATTCATCTTCCATGGCAAACAACCTGGTCTGGATGAGGGATGTGTCTGAATCAGCCTCTCTATTCTTATTTTAGAGAAAATGGACCGAACCAGGCCTGTGTGGAGAGCTGTTCCCGGGTGCCAATGGTTGATATACCATTCTAACTTGTGAAATTGTCACAGGAAGTAGGGGCAGACTCCATCTCATTTGACCCTTGGAAGCAACTGTTAGGACAAAGTTGTTGCCAAGGCAGTGACCTCATTCAGTTCCAAAGAAAGTGGCAAACCTCATTTTCTTGGTGATGGAACTCTCTGAACTTGGTATCCAAGAAGCCAGGCACCGAGGGGCAGTCCCAGTCCCAGTCCCAGTGGGCTCACTTGTTAGGATTTACCAAGGACAGTGTGAGTCTTTCTTGGTAACTACTGATTTGAGGATGGCCAAAAGCCAGGAAAGCTCTGAAGTGGGACCTTTCCTGAGAAAGCAGGCAGTGGCTCACCACTTTTTCCTGACAACTTCACAGAGTTGGCCAAGGAAACCAGATGTGAGAGAGGACAGGCCATTTCAGGGGATCATAGTATGGCCCACCATTCAGAGGATACTCCAGATAGTCACAGACCTACTTGGGGGAAGGAGGTGCCATTGTGGGAGTGGGTGTGGATTTGTGGTTTTGTCTCATGTTCTGAGAATAGGTTGGAAAGGCGGTTTGTTTGGTTTGGAGTGGACAGTTTCTAGTATGTTGTTTGACAAGGTGAGTGTTTCTTTGTCTGTGTATCCCAGTATGTCCGTTGTTATAGACATTAGAAAAGAGAATTCATTAATGGATGTGTCCTGTCTAGTATAAATCTTCCCCTAATTATTTCTGGCCAATTTATGAATGGACTGCAGCTTGTCTTATCGATGGGCAACACCTGCTATCTTCCTAAGTTGAAGTTTTCTTCCTGAATTGTGGCCACTCTCCAGAATAGGCTCATGGATTTGTGTCCAAGATATGTACCACCTCCAAGCTCTGTGACATGGCCATGTACTGGAGAGCTGAAGAGAATGGCGAGCATCTCAGAAAACTTGGATATCATGGTGATCAGGAAAGTCTCAGTGGAGAAACCCTGCTTGGGGCCTTTTGCTTACTTATTGTTGTGTTGCACTGAATGTCAGGAAGGTCTTTGCCTCAGGCCACCTCTTTGTGAAGCCTGAAGAAAACTGTTTTCTTTCCAAATCCTATATTCAAATGGAAATGAATGGGCATCAACTGTGGCTCTTCGCTTAATTGCTTTGGAAAGGGATGTGTCTGAATTAGCCTCTTGGCCCTTTGTGTGGCTGTGGCATAGATTCTCACCACCTGATGGATCTATAGAATGATCTCATGTGTGCATCCAAAACCATAATAGCAAAAAGTCAGTCATTGTGGATGAAGTCTCTCCCCTTCCTCTGTGAGGTTCCTGACCTCCATCAAGTGAGAATAGGTTTTCTTTGGGTCAAATGAGTTCTTCAAAGCCCTGCAGAGGTGCTTGGGTTTTCTCATGACTCCAAATCACATAAAAAATCTATTCCTGAAATTAGTAGTCCTCAAATGGGAGAAACAGAGCAGTATTAATGGCAGGCTTATTTGATCACTTCTGGTTTACAGGAAGGATGTCCAGGCCACCCTGACTTCAGGCCAATAAGGGGCAAGCGAGCTTAATTTGGACATTGTCTTAGGCTGCGCCCCAAATGGAAAACTCCAGTCAGAGGTGAAGATAATTGACTATATGGAAGAAGATGAGGGCCATGTGGGAGTGTTTTGGTTTTAATTTTGGTCATTTGTGTAGCGGTTGGAAGAAATGACTGGGTCCACCAGGGCTTGAACTCTGGTGTGATTCCCTTTAGAGACTGAGTTGTGGAACTCACCTCAGAGAAGTATTGCCATGAAATATGTTGGGATTTTAGGAGGCCACGCATGAGAGTCACCCTTGAAAACTGAGATCTAGGCCCAGGGTGGATTTCCACAGAGCACTGGGAATCTCAGCCAGGATATCACATGATTTTATTCTTAAAGACAAGTCAGCCATAGTTGAGAGTCAAAACACACATGGTCCTCACATTGTAGACCTCAATGGGCCTGGCTTCCTGTGACATTTTAGCCACTCTTTGGGAAGCCTTGGCTCTGAGATTTCTCCAGAGCTTTCATTGAAATGAGCTTCCTCAACTTTTAATGGTTACTGAATGAATTGAAACCCACAATGCCTCCAACTTCATGCTTGAAAAATGGCTAGATAAATACCATGAAATTTTTGAAATTCCCGTGACCAGGTGGCACTGGAGAACCTTTGGATGTCCTGTTGCTGATCATGAGTATAGCAAACAGTGCCTTTATTGACTGAGTTACAAGAAAACGGTGTAGAACAGAGATGGCAGTAAGTTGGAGCCTGCTGACCAGTGGGTCTACAGCAGTGGTGGGCAGTTGTGTGATAAAACATCAGTGGTAGGGCCATGAGGATCTACCATTGGATTCCAAATGGCTCTTGACTTACATGATTCAGCAAGCAGACCCTTATATGTGAAGACATCTTGTTATATGATGAGGATTCAAGCCAATGTTCAGAATCAGGTTGATATGGACAAGGGGGCAATGGGGCAAGCAATGATGGATAGAAGCATGGTTGGTGCATTCTCCTGCAGACCATGACCCACCACACGTGACAGAACTCCCTCAAGTACTGTGTCCCAGTTGAGCTCCTTGTATTTTGTAAGGCAAATACCAAACTCCCAGTGCAGCTGCAAAACTCACCACAAAAAGTGTAGGAGGACCAAATGGCTTCACAGTTCACACGGGGAGACACTTAGTCCCCAGTGGACACAGTTTACCTATAAGGAGAGAATTCAGCACAGCTGCCTCATGTTCATTGGAAAATAAGAAACCATGTCCTCCAGGGCACAGGGATGCAGACCAAGCTTTGATGGTCTCACTACAAAAGAAGTCAAATATCCTGACAACAACATATATTTCAAGTACCCAACCTCAGAGGCAGTTTCCAAAAAGTTTGAAGGCCAGCATAGGTCCATGTTTGTGGAGTGTTTACCCTGTCCCTTACTTTTGGAAACTCCTCTACCACCTCCAAGGTTGTGAACTCCAGAGCATTTTCCATTCCAGATATACATTCACTGATTTTCTAACTCTTCTCCTCTAATTGTGGCTTACTTGGGGAGAAGGTAATGTGAAGGCATTGTTCTGGATTAGAGTGCTAGGATATTTTTGCAGCACATATTTGCATACACATTGGATTACTTTTCCAATTTTCCTTTTGAAATACTGAATCCCTGACACTAACACACACCTACTAGACTCAGAATACTCTTCCTAATATAATGGAGAAAAAAACCCAAACAGAATAGAAATACAAGCAGTTCAGAGGAGGCATGTTGTATAGTTGGACTTGCCTTTTGCATTATATAAGGTAGGAGTTATAAATCTATTCAATTTTTAATTGAAATAATTTTCCATGTGTTTTTAAAGTTAAGAAATATGTGATTTATTTTTTACCTTTCTCTGTAGCCAATTCACACATGTATATTTATATGCACATATAGAATCCTAACAGGAATCACACGTACATTTTTGTGAGGTGGCTGACTTGGAAGTTAAAAATTGTGAGAAGAGATCACTCCTCTTAAACGCTGTTGGAACTAAAATTCAACATATAGGGTAGCTTCCTATTTGAACAACATTATACATAAACTTATGTTCAGTAAAATAAATATTTTTGCATCTGTGAATGATATATATTTAATGATGAATTTGGATTGGAATATATATTGCTACTTTTTAATGTCTCTCTTTGTGCGTGTGTGTCTATATATATATATATATATATATATATATATATATATATATATATACACACTCCACAGATTTTTCAAAATATAAAATATATGTGTCCTATATACACTCTCTAAATTCATTCATGTTCATGTATGTGGATTTATAATGAAATTTATACAAGATTATTCCCAGAAATATTCATCCACCTGAAATACATATTTGTTTCCTAGTACGGAAAACTAACTTCAGTGACTGGTGCATACAAATCCTAATAATTCTACAGTAACTGACCCTGTCTAACATCAATGCAAGTAGATTCCTATGGGACATGATATGTAATTGGACGTTCATTTATATTCAACACTGGTACAATATTATTTCTTCAGTTTTTGCACATCATAGGATATGAATTTCATCCACAATTCACAAATTGATAGGCATTTGTTTCAAATTTAATCACTTCCTGCTTCAGAACACATGTATTGTCAGGGTTTCTTGACAGGTCTTTTCATGAGAATTCTTTCCAAACACATTATTTTCAATTTCCATAATCACTTTTGTAGCAAAACTCACAAACTCTTCATGATAAACCAAAAAACTAATATTATCATTAGATGTATAACTGGTTGTAATGAATGATTGTATATCAATATAAGTATGGTCTATTCATGCTTTATCTCCATATTCATAGACACAGGGTACACCTCTTTGTACCCCCAATACGAACTTTATGTCTTCAATATATTGCTCCCAGAAATGGTGGTAGAAATACTCATGTCACCTGATCTACATATACATTTTATCACAGTAATAATCTGGACAAAAATGTAAAGGTCACACTATGATTGTACCAAAGCCTAAATGTAATGTGAACATGAATTACTAAAAACATCCATGTCCAGGTTGCCTAATGCTCTCAAATGTCAATCCTATTGGTGACTACATATTTGTTTCTTGCAAGGATTATGTATTCAAACTCAACCCTGTTGAAAATGTCTAATCCTATCGCTCACTATATACTTTGCCTGATTTCATAATGTCACTATTGATATCTGCTTTTCTACATATTTTCCACAGCTCATCATAGTGACTGACTCGTCATATGTGCTGACATTTACATTCACTCTCTAACTAAAACCCTATTACTAAAGAACTTTTGGTCCAAATCCTATACTCACTCTTCTTCCTAAACCTACCAAATATCTTCCTAATCCTACCTACTATCCCTTTTTGACTAGATATTCTCTTCTACATTCAGTCATCCAAGGTACAAGGTCCTATGCCATTGTATATCGATTTAACTTAGACAACTGTGCAGAACATAATTCAAAGCTAACTATCCCAATCAAGGGCCCAATGACCTTCTGGGCTTCAAATCATACCTAGATTTCTGTTTTCATACTTCTATTTCACCTCTATATTCTTGTAAATATCGTAGGTTCCCAATGCCATTATTCATCACACAGAATGATTCCTAACAAAAATCAAACCAGTTATTAACCCTAAACATACACTGTTCCTTTAATCTCATTTTACAGAAGAGCAGGGACAGAGTGGTTCTTACAATACAGGAAAGCAGGGGACCTTCCACCTGCTGAGAACCTCAAAGGTCCATTCAGAAATGATACCTGGAGAAGTTGTAGGCAGGTATGAAGGTCCTGAGAGAGCAAAATTCATCTTCCATGGCGAGCAACCTGGTCAGGATGACGGGATGTGTCTGAATCAGCCTCTCTCTTCTTATTGTAGAGAAGACTGACCTGACCAGGCCTGTGTGGAGAGCTGTTCCCGGGTGCCTATAGTTGATATACCATTCTAACTTGTGAAAGTGTCACAGAAAGTAGGGGCAAACTCCATCTCATGGTAGCCTTGGAAGCAACGGTTAGGACAAAGTGGTTTCCAAGGCAGTGACCTCATTCAGTTCCAAGAAAGTGACATACCTCATTTCCTTGGTGATGGAACTCTCTGATCTTGGTATCAAAGAAGCCAGGCAGCCAAAAGTAGTCCCAGTCCCAGTCCCAGTGGGCTCATTGTTTTGATTTTCCAAGGACAGAGTCAGTCTTTCTTGGTACCTACTGATGTGAGGAAGGCAAATGCCAGGAGAGCTCTGGAGAGGGACTTTTCTTGAGAAAGCAGGTAGTGCCTCACCACTTTTTCCTGACAACTTCACAGAGTTGGCCAAGAAAACCAGATCTGAGAGAGGACAGGCCATTTTCTGGAATCATAGTATGGCCCACCATTCAGAGGACACCCCGGATAGTCACAGACCTACTTGGGGAAAGGATGTGCCTTTGTGGGAGTTGGTGTGTGTTTGTGGTTTTGTCTCATGTTCTGAGAATAGGTAGGAAAGGTGGTTTGTTTGGTTGAATTGGACTGTTTCTACTAAGTTTTTGACAAGCCGAGTCTTTCTATGTCTGTGTCCGTTGTTGTTGACATTAGAAAAGAGAATGCATTAATGGATGTGTCCTGTCTAGTATAAATCTTCCCAAAATTTATCCTGCCCTATTTGTGAATGGACTGCAGCTTGTCTTATCGATGGGCAACACCTGCTATCTTCCTAAGTTGGTGTTTTCTTCCTGAATTCTGGCCACTCTCCAGAATAGGCTCATGGATTTGTGTCCAAGATATGTACCCCCTCCAAGCTCTGTGACATGGCCATGTACTGGAGAGCTGAAGAGAATGGCGAGCATCTCAGAAAACTCAGATATCAGGGTTACCAGGAAAGTCTCAGTGGAGTAACCCTGCTTTTTGCCTTTTGCTTACTTATTGTTCTGTTGCACTGAATGTCAGGAAGGTCTTTGACTCAGTCCACACCTTTGTGAAGCCTGGAGAAAACAGTTTTCAAATGGAAATGAAGGGAATCACCTTTGGCTCTTTTCTTAATTGCTTTGGAAAGGGATGTGTCTGAATCAGCCCCTTGGCCATGTGTGCGGCTGTGGCTTAGATTCTCAGCACCTGATGTATCTAAAGAAAGATCCCATGTGTGAATCCAAAACCAAAATGGCCAAAAGAGCAGTCATTGGAATGAAGCCTCTCGCCTTTCTCTGTAAGGTTCCTGACCTCCATCAAGTGAGAATAGAGATCCTTTGTGTCAAATGAGTTCTTCACAACCTGCAGAGGCTAGCCCATAGGTGCTTGGGTTTTCTCATGACTCCAATTCACATAAAGAATCTAACCCCTAAGTCAGTAGGCCTCAAATTGGAGAATTGGAATTTTATTAACGGCAAGCCTATTTGTTTACTCCTGGTTCACAGTAATGGTGTCCTGGCCACCCTGAAGGTATGCAAATGAGGTGCAAGGATGCTTATTTTGGACACTGTCTTGGGCTGTGCCCCTCATGGAAACCTTCAGGCAGAGTTTATGATGAGTGTTTATATGGAAGAAGATGAGGGACGTGTGGGAGTATTTTGGTTTTAATTGTATTCATTTGTGTCACGGAAGAGTTGACTGGGTCCATCTGGGCTTGAACTCTGGTGTGATTCCCCTTACAGACTGAGATCTGGAACTGAACTCAGAGAAGTATTGCCATGAATTGTGATGGGATTTTAGGAGGCCAGACATGAGAGGTAACCTTGGAACCCGAGGTCTAGGCCCAGGTTGGCTTTCCAAAGAACACTGGGAATCTCAGCCAAGATATCACATGATTTAATTCTGAAAAACTTGGCAGCCATAATTGAGATTGAAAACACACATGGACCTCGCTTTGTAGACCTCAATGGGCCTGGTTTCATGTTACTTTTTGGGCACTTTTTGGGAAGCCTTGCCTGTGAGAGTGCTCCAGAGTTTACTGAAATTAGCTTCCTCAGCATTTAATTGTTCCTGAATGAATTGAAACCCACAGTGCCTCCAACTTCATCCGTGAAATATTGCTGGAAAATTATCATAAAATTTTTGAAATTCCCATGACCAGCTAAAACTGGAGAACCTTGGGATGTCCTCTTGATGATCATGAGTATACCAGACAGTGCCTTGATTGACTGGGTTTCAAGAAAATGGTGTAGAACAGAGATGCCAGTAAGTTGGAGCCTGGTGAGTAGTGGGACTAGAGCAGTGTTATGAAAGTGTGTGATAAAACATCTGTGGTGGGCCATGTGGATCTTCCATTGGCTTCCAAATGCCTTGTGACTGACATGGTGCAGCCAGTAGACCTTTTATTTGATAGAGGGCCCAATGGAGCCTTATGGGCTGAGTATATTGCCCCTGTATCCACTTCAAAGTTTACTTGGGTCCCCTTCACTTCAAAAGTTACCCCGAACTCAGGGAGGGGATCTTAGCCCCAACTTTTGTAGTCATCCTCCAGAGTCAGAATGGCTGGCTGGCATGGCTGTCTCTTTCTAGGGCACTCGTGGGCCCAGTGTCCTTTTTCTTTAGAATAGGCACATTGATTTGAGGCCAGGGATGGTCTCGGGCATGGGACCAGGTATCTCTTCCTGTCTCCCTATTTCTTAATTTCTGGCCCTTTTGGTGTTCTGACCAGGACCTTAGTCAACGCCATAGTCTGTCTTTTGTTTCTTTTATCCTCCCTTTGCTCCCTTCTCTTCGTCAGTTTCTCTCTTATAGTATACTTTCTCGGCTTCTCTGACTAAATCTCCCAAAATCATATCTTGTAATCCATCTAAGTATTGTAACTTTCTTTTAATATTTAGGGCAGCTTGCCCAATAAAGGCCATTGTGACAGATGCTTTTTGATCCTCTGCCTGAGGATTGAAAGGTGTATATCTTCTATATGCCTCCATAATTCTCTCTAGAAACATAGAGGGAGATTCATTAGGCCCTCGAATAATCTCTCTTACCTTGGCCAAATTATTTGGAACCCAGCGAAAAGTGGACAGATGCTTTCTTACCTTCAAATGTGTTGAGGATCCAGTTTGGTCGCTTCAAGGAAAGCTGGCTTTGATTATGTTGGGAAGATGTGTCGGTCTCCCATCTGGTCCGAGGACATTTTTTCTAGCTTCCAGGAGGATTCTCTTTTGTTCCTCTGTCATGAAGAGAGTCCCTAAAAGTTGTTGACAGTCATTCCAAGCAGGCGGGTATGAAAACATCAATGATTCAACCAGACCTGTGAGCCGGGTAGGGTCCTCGGAAAAAGGGGAATTGTTATTTTTTCAGTTATATAGGTCTGAAGAGGAGAAAGGCCAATACTGGTAGGCTTGCAATTTTCCCCCATTGTTGTCGTCAATCATTGGCCCGTAGGGACATAGGGGGAGCATCACGGGAGTTACAGGGTTTTCAATGATTCACAGCCAGCGAGTTCCTTTGTCCGGGCCATCTTCCTCCAGGGGAGGAGGTCTGTGTGTGCCACGGGGGAGTTATCTGGAGGGCCCTGGGCCAGCTTAGCTTCCTCCAATGGCGAAGAGGCTGAGTCAGCTGCAAGGGAATCACTTAGAGTGTGTTGGTGGTTGGGGGAAGAGGAGAGGGGATAAGGAGGGGGAGGAGACTCCTGTAGAGTCAAATCTTGTGACTCAGGGAGAACAGAGGGTGGAGAAGGAGGATGAGCAGAGGGTTTGAGAGATCGTGGGGGAAGCAATAGGAGTAGGGGAAGGGGCAAGGAAAGGCTTCACCCATGGAGGAGGAGATTTGCAGAGGTCCTACCAATTTAAGGTATATGGCTGTTGATCTGGATGGCTATGTGGGCCCAGCTGAAAGACAATATCTCTGATTTTTTAAATTAGTGGGAAGTAGAAAGATCTTTCTAGTGGCCATCCGACTCCAAAGGTGGGACATTCTGAGGCTCAGAGATTCTGGCCGGTCCGGAGTTTTACTGAAAGAGAAAGATTCTGAGCTCTTAAGCGAACTTTGGTCCAGTGATTAAGGGTCAGGGACAGAGGCATTGAAGTGCTCTGTCCCATGATGAAAGATACACAAACTAAATGCAACGACACACGACACAGATATAACAAGACCATAAAGACAGGCAATGGACGTACATCACTGAGACCAGGAATCAGTAGACAGCAAAACCCGATGGGATGGCAATACCGAATCCGAAACAAAATATCACTGAATCGAGGAGACAATTGTTCCTTGATTTCCTGAGTCCTCTGCGGCGTCCTCCTGGGAGGTGCCCTGTGTCTCTGTGAGAGGTCTCTCAGCCAAAGTCGGAGAGAACTCAGGCTCTTCATCGCAAGCGATATTGCCAAGCCCTAACATGAATCCTGAAACCAGAAAGAGGTGCCTTACTTGCTCCGAGAGGAGCCCTTTGGGGTCTCTCGTCCGCCAGTGACGGAACTCGGTGGAACGTCAATATGTAAAGGTCCGGCGAGTGTCAGAGGAAGAGACCACCAAGAGACTGTCTCATGCAACAGCAAAGGGTTTATTTGGGGTCCAGCATGCTGGGGCTCAGAGCTCACTTGAATAGAGCAGAGAGCCCTGACAACAGTTTAAGCAGGGATTATTTACTTTCCTTGAGAGGCAGGGAGGAAGTATACTGATGGGTAAGGGCGAGTGGGCGGTTTACATGCAACCTGGTGAGGGAGCATATTCTACAGTTTGGCAGTTGGGGACAGTACATTCTGGGAACAAGATTAGCAAACAGTTCTCAAGATTTCAACAGTGTTTTGTTAAGCATACAGAAAAACAGGAAGTGACAATTAACTATTTTAATAACCTTTCACTACCGACTATCCTTATGGACTGGATGTTCTCTTCTACATTCAATTTTCCAAGGTACAAGGTCCTATGCCATTGTATATCGATTTATTCAAACCTAAGTATCCCAATCAAGGGCCCAATGCCCTTCTGGGCTTCAAATGTTACTTAGATTTCTGTTTTCATACATATATTTCACCTATGTATTCTTATACACATCACAGGTTCCCAATACCATTATTCATTCAGCAGAACGATTCCTAACCCAAATCAAACCTGTTATTAACCCTAACCATACACTGTTACCTCAATCTAACTTTACAGAAGAGCAGGGACAGAGTTCGTCTTACAATACAGGGATGCTGGGGATCTTCCACCTGCAGAGAACCTCAAAGCTCCATGCAGAAATTATCACTGAAGAAGATATAGGCACCTCTGAAAAACCTGAGACAGCAAAATTCATCTTCCATGGCAAACAACCTGGTCAGGATGAAGGGTTGTATCTGAATCAGCCTTTCTATTGTTAATGTAGAGAAGATGGACCAAATGAGACCTGTGTGGAGAGCTGTTCCCGGGTGCCTGTGGTTGATATACCATCTAACTTGTGAAAGTGTCACAGGAAGCAGGGACAGCATCCATCTCATGGGACCCTTGGAAGCAACTCTTTGTACAAAGTGGTTGCCAAGGCAGTGAACTCATTCAGTTCCTCATGGAAGTAACCTCACCTCACTTCCTTGGGGAAGAAACTCTCTGATCTTGGGATACAAAAAGCCAGTCAAACAGTGCCAGTCCATGTCCCAGTCCCAGTGGTCTCAATTTTTGGAATTCTAGATAACAGAGTCAGTCTTTCTTGGTACCTACTTTGGACCATCCTGTTTGCATGGCCAAATGGAAGGAAAGCTCTGAAGAGGGGCCTTTCCTGAGAAAGAAGGTAGTGACTCACCGCTGGCTCCTGACAACTTCAGAGAGTTGGTTAAGGACACCAGATCTGAGACAGGACAGGCCATTTCGGGGAAACCTAGAATGCCCCACAGTCAGAGAACACTCCAGATATTCACAGACCTACTTGGGGGAAGAAGGGGCCTTTGTTGGTGTGGGTGAGGGTTTGTGGTTTTGTCTCATGTTCTGAGAATAGGTAGGAAATGCGGTTTGTTTTGTTTGGAGTGAACTGTTTCTAGTAAGTCGTTTGACAATGCGAGTGTTTCTGTGTCTGTGTACCCCACTGTGTCCGTGGTTGTAGATATTAGAAAAGAGAATGCATCAATGGATGTGTCCTGACTAGTAGAAAGCTTCCCAGCATTCATCCTGCCCAATTTATAAATGGAATGCAGCTTGCCTTATTGATGGGCAACACCTGCTATCTTCCTAAGTTCCTGTTTTCTTCCTAAAATCTGGCCACTCTCCAGAAGAGGCTCATGGTTTTGTATCCAAGATATGTGCCACCTCCAAGCTCTGTGACATGGCCATGTAGTGGATAGCTGAAGGGAATGGCGAGCATCTCAGAAAACTCAGATATCAGTGTGACTACTAATGTCTCAGTGGGGAAACCCTGTTTGGGCCTTTTGCTTAACAATTGTTCTGTTGCCCTGAATGTCAGGAAGGTCTTTCCCACATGCCACCCCTTTGTGAAACCTGAAGAAAACAGTTTTCAAATGCAAATGAATGGGCATCACCTGTGGCTCTTTGCTTAATTGCTTTGGGAAGGGATGTGTCTGAATCAGCCTCTTGGCCCTGTGTGAGGCTGTTGCTTAGATTCTTAGATGGATGGATCTAAAGAAAGATATCATGTGTGCATCCAAAACTAAAATGGCTAAAAGAGCAGTCATTGTGGATGAAGTCTTTCCCCTTCCTCTGTAAGGTTTCTGACCTCTATCAAGTGAGAATAAGGAAGACACACCAAGCCAATTGATGGCTACTTTTGGAAAAATTGTACCACTGCTGATAGCGTCAGCATATATACCCCAACACTACCACAAGTGGCTTCACCAAGAGAGAGTTCACAATGCATAAAAGTGATACATAGTCCTGACAAGTTCTGCAAGAATTTCAGGGATGGCTATTGCAGAAGCTGTAGATTGGTTTTATCTTTGACTTCAACGGCACTGGTATGAAGATAGAAATTCTGGCAATAATGGGTAAAGGAAAATTATTTAACATTCCAGAAGGCACTAAAAGAAAATAATTTTCTTAAAAATTTACATTATTTTGAAGAGAATTATTAAATATAATGAAATGAAAAGATGAAGTAAACAAACAGGTCTGTTAACTTCCTTTTTTGTTCACATATTAAAACAATGCTCAACAGTTGTTTACCCAATTTAAATTAAGCCATTTAGATCACGTGAATAAAAAAAATATTTGCATACATTTTTTTATGAGCACTCATCATATATGATATATGGACATACGTACATTCAAACATATAACACAAAACACAAGTGTGCACACATAATATAATACATACAACACATAACATAATAGTAAAGGCCTTATAACTTTTCACAGGTGAAATCACCAGTGCAATGTTTAAAAACTCTGTAGTCAAAATATAGAACTGATGAGCAAAACATTAACCTAGGTCTCAATGAGCTCAAAAAAACAAATAAAACTTCATGATACGGGAAAGGGCAATAATAAAATAGATATTGAAAAAAGCATCCCTGTTCTGTCACAGATGTAAGGATAGTGAAACTGGAGTTTTGGATATCAGCTGTTATGGATTTGAGCCATATCATCTTATTTTGGTCTATAGAAATCGCTTTAGTTAATCTCTCTGAAATCCAAATCGGCTGTTGTTCTTCCTGTGGAAACACACAAACAGACCCCTGACTCCAGACAATCATTGGGTCAGTACTTTAGTTAATCTCTCTGGAATCCAATTTGGCTGCTGTTCTCCCTGTGGAAACACATAAAGAGACTCCCGACTCCAGGCAATCTCTGGGTCAGGACCTTAGTTAATCTCTCTGTTATTTAAATCGGCTGCTGTTCTCCCTGTAGAAACACAGAAAAAGACCCCCGAGTCCAGACAATAATTGGGTCAGGACATTTCTGTTGTCCTGTTAGAATATCCTTCCAAAGTACCTTGAACTTATGCACATTTTTTGGACACATATGCTTTTCCGTAGCACTAAGTCCTGATGAATCCAAATTTAAAAAGTTTAGAGTAAAAAGGGTTATTTTAAGTTTATCTTTGGGGAATTCATACCCCTTCCCAATTGCGTCTTTTTGTTTAATAAGTACATTTTAATAGTTTCATGTGCTCTTTCACTATGCATCGTCCCTGTGGATTGTATGGGATTCCTGTTATATGAGTAATGCCAAATGATGAGAAAAATTGTTTAAAAGAGGTAGGAGTATAATCAGGGGCATTATCTGTTTTTAACTGTTTTGGAATGTCCAAAGTGGCAAATTTTGTAAGTAATGAGCTATAACATCTTTAGTTTTTTCCCCCGCATGAAGGGAGCCCATCAAAAATCTAGAAGAAGTATCAACTGTAACATGCAAATATTTTAATTTTCCAAATTCTGGCAAGTGTGTGACATTCATCTGCCAAATATGGTTAGGTATCAATCCTCTAGGATTGACTCCAAGATTAACTTGTGGTAAAAAGGTCACACAATTTTGACATTGTTTTATTATTTTTCTATCTTTTTCCTTAGTTATTTTAAAACACTTTTGTAAAGTATTAGCATTGACATGAAACTTTTTATGAAAATTTGTAGCTTCTTCTAGTGTAGAGAAAATATGTATGTAAGTCATGTGTAGTTTAATCTGCTAAATCATTGCCAAAACTAAGGGCTCCAGGCAATCCTGTATGTGCCCTGATATGTCCTATAAAGAATGAATCTTTTCTGTCCCAGATTAGACATTGTATACTGGAAAGCAAAGAGAAAACAGTAGCGGAAGGGGAAATACTACCAGCATCTTCAAGGGATACTATAGCATTAACTATATACTGACTAAGGGAAAATAAATTAAATACAGAATCTTTAAACATCACAAAAGCTTGTAATACTGCATTAAGCTCTACCTTTTGAGCTGATTGTTTGGGTAGTAAAAATGTAAAAGTTTGATCGGGTGTAACTATTGCTGCTGTGCCATGATTTGTCTCATCAGTGAATATACTTGGAGCATTCATGATACTTGTTTTCTTGTCATTTTTGGAAAAATTACAGGATGCGATGACCAAAAAGACAATAAAAGATTAGATGGTAAGTGGTTATCAAATGAAACATTTGATTTACACATGATTACTGCACAAGTATTTAACTCATTAGCTAATTTATCAATTTGATTCAAAGAATATGGAGTAATAATTTTATTGGGTGAAATTCCACACACTCACTTTGCTGCTTTTATTCCTATGAGTATTAATTGTCCCTCAGTCTCAGGATACCTAGTAATAATAGTGTGAGAAGAATAAGATAAATGAATCCATAATAATGGACCTTCTTGCCAAAATACTCCTGTAGAAATACTTTTTTTTGTTGGTAGTACAATAAATAATAAAGGCAAAATTATATCAACTCTATCCAAATGCATATTTCCCATTTATGTTTCAATGATTTTTAATGCCTTTCTTGCTTCAGGTGTTAACATTCTGGGTGAATTTGGATCTAATAGACCTTTTAGGATATCAAATAAAGGTCCCAACTCTCCTGTTGGTATAATTAGTTAAGGCCTTATCCAATTTATGTCTCCTAATAACTTTGAAAGTCATTAGTTGATTGGAGTTGATCTACTCCTATTTGAATTTTTGGTGGACTGACCATGGTTGAGGATAATAGAACTCCTAAATAATTTATTGGAAATTTTAATTATACTTTATCTATTGCTATCTCTAGATTATAATTTTTTAATCAGTTTGTAAGTGTGACATAACATTCTAGCAATGTGTTTTTAGCTTTGTGTGCAAATGATAAATCATCCATATAGTGAAATATTTGCAGTTAAGGATTTTGATTTCTAAATGGCAGGATTACTTTGTTAACATAAATTTGACATGTAGTTGGGCTGTTAGCCATCCCTTGAGGGAGTAGTTTCCACTCTTACCTCTGATAAGGAGCTTCATGATTCAGTGCAGGGATAGTAAATACAAAACGTGGACTATCCTCAGGATGAATTGGAAATGAAAAAAAAAAAAAACAATCTTTAATATGTATAACTAAAACATACCAAGTTCTTGGCAAAGCAGACAATTGAGGAATCCCTGATTGAGCAGGTCCCGTAATAACCATCTCATTATTAATGGTTCTTAAATCTTGCAATAATCTCCATTTACCAGATTTCTTTTTGGTGAGAAAAATGGGAGTATTATGGGGAGATACAGAAGGTTGTATATGTCCTTCCGCTAATTGTTGTTTGATCAGGTCATGGGCTGCTTGTATCTTTTCTTTATTCAGGGGCCATTGAGGAACCCATACTGGTCTTTCTGATTTCCAAGTAATTTTTATTGTCTCAGTGGCCCTTTCTGAAAATCCAACACATTTTTGTCTGTTCCTTGGTCTATTTGTGTTGGTGCTCCTATACCTTCTTCTTGTTTTTCTAATATTTTTCTTTTCCTAAAACCATGTCTAGCCATAGTAGTAGGTGCATTTTGGTTGACCTTATTTGTTAATGTCAAACCTAATTGATCAAGGACATCTCATCCCCATTAATTAACGGGAAGATGATCCAATACATATGGCTGTATAGTTCCTTCACATCCTTCAGGATCCTTCCAATCTAATACAATTGCACCTTTAAGGGGATTAGTCGCCACTCCTAGGCCTCAAAGCATTTGAGTGGCTTGTTGTAATGGCCAATGTTTTGGCCATTCTTGACGAGAGATGATGCTAGAGTTTGCACCTGTATCCAGTAGCCCATTAAATTCATGTCCTTGAATATTTAGTTTTAGCATGGGGCGAGAATCTAAATTTAAAGAAAGCATAGCCCAATCTACACCTGTGTAGTCTAATCCCATGGAACCTCTTTCTACAGAATGACTAGAAAATTTATTATGTAGGCTGAGTATTATTAATAACTGTGCTATTCTATCTCCTGGTGAAATTACTGATAAATCCTTTGGAGAACTGGCTATAATTTTTATTTCACCTTCATAATCAGAAACAATTACCCAAGGAATTATCCTAAGTCCTTTTAGAGTAGAAGAGCTGCATCCTAATAATAAGCCTACTGTTCCTTTTGGAAGAGGTACTTTCAGCCCTGTGGGAATTATTTGAACTCTCATCTCTGGAATTAGTACTGATCTGGCGGAGGCGCTGATGTCCAACCCTGTACTCCCTCTGGTTTGTCTGACAAGGGATCTGATAAAAAAATGTGTCCTGTGCACTATCCTGATGGGGTTGCTGGGTTCCTCCAGTGCTCCGTATATTTGTGGTTTTGGGACCCAGAGCATTGGGCCCACCTCTCCATTTTTTGGCAGTGGAGCCCGATGCCTTTCTCCATAATATTGTGGATAAACACCTAGTCTTTGTTCATTTTTTGATAATGAAGTACCTTCTATGTTTGTTTGAGAATGACATTCATTAGCCCAATGTCTTCCTCTATGGCATCGTGGGCAAATACACGGTATTCTACTCTTTTGATTCCTAGTTTTGTTAAACCCTCCTCCTATGGGGCAATTCCTTTTAAAATGTCCTTTTCTTCACAATTCTAGCATGTTCTTGGCCTGGCATCTAAAGCCTGTTTTACTGTAGCTGCAACGACTTGCTCTTATTCATTAATGTCTCTACATAATTTAATATATGTGTTTAAATCTTCATGTTTCCATGGTCTAATGATATCTCTGCACCAACAATTCCCTTGGTCATAAGCCAGTTGTTTTATTAATGGAATTGCTTGTTCTGTATTCCCAAAAACTCTGGTAGCTGTTTTAATAAGCCTATCTACAAATTCAGCATAAGATTCATTAGCTCCTTGTATTACCTTAGATAATTGACCTTGTAATCCTCCAAGTCCTTGTGAAGTCTTCCATGCCCTAACCACTTCTACAGCAATTAATTCGTATATACCATGATCATATGGAATTTGTTGCTGCTGATCCTCATTAGGTCCCTTTCCTAACAACATATCTAGATTTCTCTGAGGATAACCAGCTGCTGCATTTCGCCTAGCCGTCTCTTTGCAAAATTTCTCATTGGCAACCTTCCATAACAGGTATTGTCCTCCCTTTAGCACAGCTTTACACATATTAGCCCAATCTACTGGCATCACATTTAAGTTGTTAATAGATTGGAGCAAGCTTACAATGAAGGGTGCTTGAGGACCATAGGTTGTTACAGCCTCTTTTAGCTGCTTCACTATTTTAAAATTTAAAGCAAGGTGAATTCTCTGCCCTCCTACCTAAAATACCGGGCATGTAAATACTTGAGATCCTGTCTCAGGAACCGAACTATCAACTGCGGGGGTTGGGGGCCTCCCAGCATATGGAGGTGGCCTTGTTAGTTGGACATTTACATCCTCTGGTGATAGAAAGGTGTTAGTAACAGTTTCCTGTAGAGGTGGCGCTGTTGTTGGACACTTATGCCCTCTGGTGATAGAAAGATGTTAGTAGCAGTCTCCTTTTGTAACTTTGCCCCTGATGGCTTTTTCTGCTCTAAGCTTTATTCCTCTATCTGTGTCTTAACTGAATGCTTTGGACTAAGCAAAGCAGATATGAACATCCACAATGGCAATGTGCCAACTGGCTGAGTCCCTGGGCTGTTCTTTTCTACTCTTTTGAAATCTTCACCATGATGGTTCCATTATGATATACTTAACAACTCCTCCTTAAAAGGCCATGGGGTACATTTTTGTATTTTATCACTGTATGCCCTGACTGTTCTTGATTTTACTGATACACCTCCTTCCTCTAACAATTTACTTAACACTCTTTCAGTTTGTTTTTTACTAATTTCTGATCCCGTATTTCTACTATAATAAAACCCAACAAGATGACTCCAAACAAAACAGAGACAGACTGAAATAAAAAGGGAACAACAAATAGTCATTATAGCCTTTCTTTCCTCCTGACATGTGTGTCCGTACTTTCTCCCTATCTGTTCCTCAGACGTGAATAGTTTTTCCTCATATGTGAGTGGTTTTTCTTCCGTCTCAATCATCTCCATGGACAGGCAGCTTAAAACAAAAGTGAAGCAAAACTAAAGAGGAATCTTAAAATGGCTACCCATCCTCTTGCCCTGCCCTCAGGGGCGAGCAGTTTACCTTATCACTTACCCTCAGTCGTTCCCTGTGCAAGCGAGGAAATGCTGCAGTCTGGCTGGGAAGAGTTAGGAGCCACTTGTCAAAAGAAATGAGCTTTATTTTTAGAAAAACACACGCCATACAAAACAGCTCCTCAGGAAAAACCCTCAGAGCCCAACTGCCACCACTGGCTTCCTTATAAAGTCTCTGTCACTCCCACAAGCCTCTCCACCTTCCACAATTCTCCTGCTCTTGAGGCCGATTGGTTGGGTTGCGTGGGTGGAGCCAAAAAAGTCCCCCAATGAGCAACTCCGTGGTCTGAAAGGGCAGGGAAACTGTCCAATGAGCATCACCACAGAGGAGCCAATCAGCTAGATGTTGCTGGGGCCTCTGTGAGCCAATCATCAGCTTGCAGTCTGAAAGGGCGGGGAAACAGTTCAATGAGAATCTCCAATGAGCTAGATGTTGCTGGGGCCACTGTTAGCCAATAATCATCCAACAGCTGGAAATTTGCTGCCAGCTGGAAGTTTGCTGGGGCCCCTTCATATGTGGCTCTCAACAAATTCCTGTCTCCTTTCTCTGTAGCCTATTCAACACATGTATTTTTATATGCACATGTAGAATCCTACCTGTTATCACACGTACGTTTTAGTGAGGTTTGTGATTTGGCCAATAGAAGTTATGAGAAGAGATCACTCTTCCTAAACGCTGTTGGAACTGAAAATTCAACCTATGGGTGAGCTTCCTAGTAGAACACCATTATACATAAAAACATTTTTAGTGAAATAATTATTTTTGCATCTGTGGATGGTATATATTTTATGATGAATTTCGATTGGCATATATATTGCTAGATTTTAATTTCTCTGTGTGTGTGTCTGTGTGTGTGTATATATATGTATATATGTGTGTGTGTGTGTGTGTGTGTATACACACACTCTCCAAATTTTTCTAATTATCAAATATATGAGTCTTATTATACATTCCTTAAAATCATTCATATTCATGTATGTGAATTTATGATCAACTATTCACAAGATTATTCTCAGAAATATACATCCACCTGAAATACATATTTGTTTCCTAGTACTGAAAACTAACTTGAGAGAATGGTGCATACAAATCCTAACATTTCTACAGTAATACCCAGTTTAACATCAATGCATGCAGTTTCCTATGGGACATGATGTGTATTTTGCAGTTCATTTTTATTAAACAGTGGTATATTAATATTTCTTCAGTTTATGCACATCATAGCATATATATTTCTTCCACAAGTTCACAAATTTATAGACATTTGTTTCAATTTCAATCACCTCCTGCTTCAGAACTCATATATTCCTCCAGGTTTCTTGACTGGTCTTTTCATGAGACTTCTTTCAAAACACATTATTTTCGATTTCCATAATCATTTTTGAAGCAAAACTCACACACTCTTCATGATAAACCATAACCCTCATATTACTGTTAGATGTATAACTGGTTGTAATGAATGTATGTATATCAATTAAAGATTTTCTGTATATTTTCAGATATCAAATCAATTCATTATTTAATGTTGGAATCATTTTTATTATTTATTCACAGTATGGTCTATTCATGAATTATTTCTATATTCATTGACACAGAGTACACCGCTTTGTTCCCCCAATATGAATTTATATGTCTTCAAAATATTGCTCCCAGTAATGGTGAAAGAAATACTTATGTCACCTGATCTACATATACATTATACCACAGTAATACTCTGGACACAGAAAGCAAAGGTCACTCTTATGTTTGTACCAAAGCCTTAATGAAAAGTGAGCATGGATTACTAAAAACATCCATGCCCAGGTTGCCAAATTGTCTCAAATGTAATTCCTATTGGTCGCTATATATTTGTTTCTTCCTAAGATTATGTATTCAACCTCAAGCCTGTTGAAAATGTCTAATTCTATCCCTCACTTTATACTTTGCCTGATTTTTAATGTCTCTATTGATATCTGCTAACCTACATGTTTTCCCCAGTTCATCATTGTAACTGACTCTTCACATGTCCTGACATTTACATTCACTCTGTTATTGAAAAGCTATTGCTAAAGAACTTTTGGTCCAAATTCTATACTCACTGTTGTTTCTAAACCTAGCAACTATCTTCCTAATTCTACTGACTTTCCCTTTTTGACTGGATGTTCTCTTCGACATTCAGTCATCCAAGGTACAAGGTATTATGCCATTGTATATCGATTTATCTGAGACATCTGTGAAGAACATAATTCAAAGCTAAGTAACCCATTAAAGGGCCCAATGTCCTTCTGGGCTTCAAATCTTACGTAGATTTTTGTTTTCATACTCATATTTCATCTATATATTCTTGTAAATATTGCAGGTTCCTGATACCATTATTCATCCTGCAGAATGATTCCTAACCCAAATCGAATGTGCTATTAATTCTAACCATACAATGTTCCCTCAATCTAACTTTACAGAAGAGCAGGGACAGTGTGACCAGGAAAGTCTCAGTGGAGAAACCCTGCTTTGGACCTTTTGCTTACCTATTGTTCTGTTGTCCTGAATGTCAGGAAGGTCTTTGCCTCAGGCCACCCCTTTGTGAAGCCTGAACAAAACAGTTTTCAAATGGAAATGAATGAGCATCACCTGTGGCTCTTTGCTTAATTGCTTTGGAACAGGATGTGTCTGAATCAGCCTCTTGGCCCTGTGTGACTTAGATTCTCAGCACCTGATGGATCTAAAGAAAGATTCCATGTGTGCATCCAAAACCAAAATGGCAAAAAGTTCAGTAATTGTGAATGAAGTCTCTTTCCTTCCTCTGTTAGGTTCCTGACCTCCATCAAGAGAGAATAGGGATCCTTTGGGTCAAATGAGTTCTTGAAACCCTGAAGAGGTGCTTGGGTTTTCTCATGACTCCAAATCACATAAAGAATCTATACCTATCAGTCAGTAGTAGTCAGTCAATATTGCTCCCAGAAATGGTGGAAGAAATACTCATGTCACCAGATCTACATGTACATTTAATCACAAAAATATTCTGGACACAAAATTCAAAGTTCACATTTTTTATTGTACCAAAGCCTAAATGGAAAGTGAACATAGATTACTAAAACCATCCATGTCCAAGTTGCCTAATGCTCTCAAATGACAAACCTATTGGTGACGACATATTTGTTTCTTCCTAAGATTATCTATTCAAACTCAACCCTGTTGAAAATATCTAAGCTTATCTCTCACTTTGTACTTTGCTTCATTTCATAATGTCTCTATTGATATCTGCTTACCTAAATATTTTCCCAAGTTCATCACTGTGATTGACTCTTCACATGTGCTGACATTTAAATTCATTCTGTAACTATTGCTAAATAACATGTGTTCCAAATCCTACACTCACTCTTCTTCCTAAACCTACCTACTATCTTCCTAATCCTACCGACTATCCCTTTTTGACTGGATGTTCTCTTCGACATTTAGTCATCCAAGGTACAAGGTCCTATGCCATTGTATATGGATTTATCTGAGACATCTGTGCAGAATGTAATTCAATGGTAAGTAACCCAATCAAGGGCCCAGTACCCTTCTGGGCATCAAATCTTACTTAGACTTCTGTTTTCATGAGTACATTTCACCTCTATATTCTTATCAATATTGCAGGTTCCCAATACCATTATTCATCCAGCAAAATGATTCCTAACCCAAATCGAACCTGTTATTAACCCTAATCATACAGTGTTCCCTCAATCTTACTTTACAGAAGAGCAGGGACAGAGTTGGTCTTATAATACTGGAATGTAGGCGGTCTTCTACCTGCTGAGAACCTCAAAGGTCCAAGATGTAGGCAGCTATGAAGGACCTGAGAGACCAAAAGTCATCTTCCATGGCAAACAACCTGGTCAGGATGAAGGGTTGTGTCTGAATCAGCCTCTCTCTTCTTAATGTAGAGAAGATGGACCAAAGGAGGCCTGTGTGGAGAGCTGATTCCAGTTGCCTATGGTTGATATACCATTCTAACTTGTGAAAGTGTCACAGGACGTAGGGGAAGCCTCCATCTCATGGGACCCTTGGAAGCAACTGTGAGGACAACGTGGTTGCCAAGGCAGTGACCTCATTCAGTTCCTGAAGTAAATGACCTGACCTCACTTCCTTGGTGATGGAATGTGGGATCCAGGAAGCCAGGCACACAGAGCCAGTCCCAGTTCCACTCCCAGTGGTCTCACTTGTTTGGATTTACCAAAGGCTGAGTCAGGCTATCTTGGTACCTAGAGATGTGAGGATGGCCAAACGGAAGGAAAGCTCTGAAGAGGGGCCTTTTCTGAGAAAGCAGGTAGTGGCACACCACTGGATTTTGAAAAGTCTCAGTGAAGAAACCCTGGTTTGTGCCTTCTAATTACCTATTGTTCTGTTGCCCTGAATGTCAGTAAGGTCTTTGCCTCAGGCCAACCCTTTATGAAGCCTGATGAAAAAGTTTTCAAATGAAAATGAATGGGCTCCAGAATGGCAATATGTAAATCAATGGTTGTGCAACTGAAGTGATTCTGCAATCTGTATATGGGGTAAAAATGGGAGCTCATATCCCACTTGAATCAAAGTGTGAAATATGATATATCAAGAACTATGTAATGTTTTGAACAACCTACAATAAAAATTAATTTAAAAAAAAAGAAAATGAATGGGCATCATCTGTGGCTCTTTGCTTAATTTCTTTGGAAAGTGATGTGTCTGAATCAGCCTCTTGGCCCTGTGTGAGGCTGTGGCTTAGATTCTCAGCACCTGATGGATCTAAAGAAAGATCCCATGTGCGCATCCGAAACCAAAATGGCCAAAAGAGCAGTCACTGTGGATGAAGTATCTCGCATTTCTCTGTAAGGTTCCTGACTTTCATCAAGTGAAATTAGGGATCTTTGGGTCAAATGAGTTCTTCCAAGCCCTGCAGAGGCTAGCCCATAGCTGCTAGGGTTTTCTCATGACACCAATTCACATACAGAATCTAATCCCCACGGTAGGTAGTCCTCAATTTGGAGAAGCAGAGCAGTATTAACGGCAGGCCTATTTGATCATTCCTGGTTCACAGGAAGGGTGTCCAGGCCACCTAGATGTTAGGCAAATGAGGGGCTGGGGAGCTTATTTTGGATACTGACTTGGGCTGCGCCCCTCATGGAAACCTCCAGCCAGAGTTAATGATGAGTGCCTATATGGCAGAACATGAGGGCCATGTGGGAGTGTTTTGATTTTATTTGTGGTCATTTGTGTGGCAGTTGGAAGTGATGACTGCGTCCACCTGGGCTTGCTCTGATTCCCCTTAGAGACTGAGTTCTGGAACTGACCTCAGAGGAGTATTGCCATGAATTGTGTTGGGATTTAAGAGGCCACGCATGAGAGTCGCCCTTGGAAACAGAGATCTAGTTCGAGGGTAGCTTTCCACAGGACACTGGGAATCTCTGCCAGGATATTAAATGATTTTATTCTTAAAGACTTGGCAGCCTTAAACACACCCCAAAACACACATGGACCTCACATAGTAGACCTCAATGAGCCTGGCTTCATGTGACCTTTTGGAACTCTTTGGGAAGCCTTGCCTGTGAGAGTTCTCCAGAGATTTCATTGAAATGAGGTTCCTCACCATTTAATGGTTCCTGAATGAATTGAAACCCACAGTGCCTCCAACTTCATCCTTGAAAAATGGTTAGATAAATACCTTGAAATTTTTGAAATTCCCATACCCAGGTGGCACTGGAGAAACTTTGGATGTCCTGTTTCTGATCATGAGTATACCAGACAGTGCCTAGATTGACTGGGTTTCATGAAAATGGTGAAGAAGAGAAATGTCAGTAACTTGGAGCCTGTTGACTAGTGGACCTAGAGAATTGGTGGGCAGGAGTGTGGTAAAACATCTGTGGTGGGGCCATGTGGATCTGCCATTGGCTTCCAAATGGCTTTTGACTGACATGGTGAAGCTAGCAGACCCTTCTATGCAAAGGCATCTTGTTATATGGAGAGTTTTCAGGGCAATGTTCAGAATCAGGTTGCTATGTTCAAGGTGGTTCAGGTTGCTATGTGAGATAGAAGCCTGGTTTGTGCTTTCTCCTGCATACCCTGATCCACCACAAGTGACAGAACTCCCTCCAGCACTGTGTGCCAGTTGAACTCCTTGTATTTCATGAAGAAAATACTTAACTCCCAGTGCAGCAGCAAAAAAAACCAGGAAAAGTGGAGGATGACCAAATGGCTTCATAGTCCACATGGGGAAACACTTAGCACCCACTGGCCACAAAGAGAGTATTCAGCACTGCTGCCTCAGGTTCATTGGAAAATAACATACCATGTCCTCCAGGTCACATAGATGCAGACACAGCTTTGTTCGTCTCACTACAAAGGAAGCTAAAGCTCCTGACAACAACATATATTTCAAGTACCCACCCTCAGATGCAGTTTCTCTAGAAGACTTTAGGCCAGCAGCACTCCATGTTTGTGGAGTGTTTACCCTGTCCCTTACTTTTGGAGACTCCTCTACCACCTCCAAGGTTGTGAAATCCTCAGCATTTTCCATTCCATAAATATATTCACAGATTTTCTAACTTTTCTCTAATTGTGTCTTACTTGGGATTGATGGTAATGACAAGGCGTTGTTCTGGATGAGAGTGGGAAGATTTTTGGTAGCACATATTAACATACACGTTGGATTCATTTTCCAATTTTCCATTCTAAATACTGAAACCCTGACACAAACCCATTACCTAATAGTCTCTGACTACTAATTCTAATATGATGGAGAAAATTAACGAAAACAGAATAGAAATGCAAGCAGTTAAGAGGAGGCATGTTGTATTTTTGCACTTGCCTTTTGTGTTATATAGGGTAGGAGTTATAAATCTAGTCAATTATTTGTTGAAATAGTTCACCATGTGTATGTAAAGTTAAAAAATATGTGAATTCCTGTCTCCATTTCTCTGTAGCCTGTTAAGCACATGCAATTTTATATGCACATATAGAATCCTACCTGGTATCACATGTACATTCTTTTCAGCTGGCTGACTTTGCAGGTACAAATTGTGAGAAGAGATCACTCCTCCTAAATGCTGTTTGAACTGAAAATTCAAACTATGGGTGAGCTTCCTGGTTTAACAACATTATACATAAATCCATGTTCAGCAAAATGAATATTTTTGCATCTGTGGATGATATATATTTCATGGTGATTGTCCATTGGAATATATATTGCTATTTTTAATGTCTCTCTGTATATATATATATATATATATATATATATATATATATAAAATACTCTCCAGATTTTTCAAATTATGAAAAATGGGTTTTACTATACACTCCCTAAATTCATTCATATTCTTGTATGTGGATTTATAATCAACTTTTCACAAAATTATTCTCAGGAATATT
This sequence comes from Callospermophilus lateralis, assembly GCF_048772815.1. Classification (NCBI taxonomy): domain Eukaryota; kingdom Metazoa; phylum Chordata; class Mammalia; order Rodentia; family Sciuridae; genus Callospermophilus; species Callospermophilus lateralis. The sequence continues at coordinate 58,451 of NW_027514303.1, forward strand.
CATCCACCTGAAATACATATTTGTTTCCTATTACTGAAAACTAATTTCAGTGAATGGTGCATTCAAATCCTAATATTTCTACAGTAAGTTTAACATCAATGCAAGTAGATTCTGATGGGACATGATGTGTAGTTTAACATTCATTTTTATTCAACACTGGTACATTACTATTTCTTCAGTTCATACATATCATAGGATATATATATTTCAAGCACAAGTTAGAAAATTTATAGACAATTTTTTTCACTTTCAATCACTTCCTGCTTCAGAACACATGTATTCCTCCATCTTTCTTGGCTTGTCTTTTCATGAGACTTATTTCCACACGTATTATTTTTGATTTCCATAATCACTTTTGTAGCAAAACTCACACATTCTTCATGATAAACCATAACCCTAATATTACCATTATTTGTGTAACAGGTTGGAATGAATTATTGTATATCAATATAAGATTTCTTATAAGTTTTCAGATATCAATTCAAATCATTATTAAAAGTGGAACCAGTTTCATTATATATTCACAGTAATGTTTACTCATGCATTATCTCTATATTCATAGTCACAGGGTACACCTCTTTGTTTCCCCAATATGAATTTATACGTGTTCAAATATTGCTCCCAGATATGGTGGAAGAAATACTCATGGCCCCTGATCTAAATATACATTTAATCACAGTAATATTCTGGACACAAAATGCAAATGTCATGCTTATGATTGTACCAAAGCCACAATGTAAAGTGAACATGTATTACTAAAAACTTCCATGTCTAGGTTGCCTAGTGCTCTCAAATGTCAATCCTATTGGTGACTACATATTTGTTTCTTCCCAAGATTATATATTCAAACTCAACCTTCTTGAAAATCTCTAATCCTGTCAATCACTTTATACTTTGCCTGATTTTGTAATGTTTCCATTGATATCTGCTTTCCTACATATTTTGTCCAGTTTGTCATTGTGACTGACTCTTCACGTGTGCTGACATTTAACTTCACTCTCTAACTGAAACCCTATTGCTAAAGAACTTTTTTTCCAAATCCTATACTCACGCTTCTCCCTAAACCTACCAACTATCTTCCTAATCCTACGAACTATACCTTTTTGACAGGATGTTATCTTCTACATTCAATCATCCAATAAATGTCGGGTGAGCAGCAGAGGAAGATACCACCAAGAGACTGTCTCATGCAACAGCTAAGGGTTTATTGGGGGTCCAGCATGCTGGGGCTCAGTGCTCACTTGAATAGAGCAGAGAGCCCTGAGAACAGCTTAAGCAAATCTTATATACTTTCCTTGGAGAGGGCAGGGAGGAAAGTTTATTGATGGGTCAGGGCGAGTGGGCAGTTTTCATGCAACTGGTGAGGGAGTACATTCTACAATTTGGCAGTTGGGGACAGCACATTCTGGGAACAAGATTAGCAAACAGTTGTCAATATTTCAACAGTGTTTTGTTAAGCATACAGAAAAACAGGAAGTGACAAGTACTAATTTTATTAACCTTTTATTCTCCACTTCTTCTTCTGGCTACTTTTAGTCATAAAAGTGATCATTTTTGGGTGTACATTCTATGTCTGCTAGTGGGGTATTGCCATAAGTTTAATTGTCCAATTTGAGCTTGGAGAAAAGAAATTACACGGTTGAGCAAACATGGTTTTATAGTTAGCAACAATATGAAGAGTATTATTGGACCAGCCAGGGTTGATAAAAGCATAGTTAACCATGAAGACTGTGTGAACCAAGACTCAAACAACCATTTTTGGGCCTCTATCTCTGGTTGTTTCTCTTCAAGTTGTCTTTTTAATTTACTCATAGATTTTTTTACAACTCCAGTATTGTCGGCATAGAAACAACATTCTTCCCTCAATGCAGCACAAAGGCCTCCTTCTCTCATGAAGTGGAGGTCCAACCCTCGACTGTTCTGTAAAATAAGTTCAGAGAGACAGGTAAAAGATTCCTGCAAAGCTCTGATGGAGGTTTCAAATATCTTAGTTTTGGTCTATTGCTGCTTCTAATTGGGTCATTTGTTGTGTCCCATGGACCAGGTCAGTGGTTCCTGTGCCCACCCCTGCAGCAACTCCTATTCCTAATAGGATGGCTAAAGTGAGGGTATATGTTCCCAGGGGAACCGGGTTCTATGCCCCCCCTATTTGATTTCAAATGAACCTGTGTTATGATAGTGCACTCTGGGAAACATCTGCACCATTTCATAATTAATCATATCTGTTGACCATTTCATGAAAACATAAACAATATTTAAGTATATAGAATAATACTGTTGTAGGGACGGACGAGGCAAGGCAACCTAAGATAACACCAAAAACAGGGAAACAGTCCTAATTGGGTGCAACCGGATTCAGAGGGCATTGCTTCTGTTGTAATCAATTCATCCCCTGAACCCCAAGTTTAGATAGTTTCAGAATTTTGTACCCAACATGTAAGGGAAGGGGCTCAGAAGTTCACAGTTTGCAGAAGTTAACAAAAAGCAAATTTTGTTTCTGTTTTTTCTCTATTCTGTGCAAGTTTACTTTTAAAGGAAGCCTGGGAGGGTGAGAGCTTTTTCTTCCCATTCTTTCCCCCCCCCGCCAGCTGTTACCAAGGAGCCTAGTTGGTAACTTCTTAATCTTAGAAATGTAGGCATCTCTGTGAAGCGCCAGCTCAAGGCAAGAGGCATTGTTCACATATTTTGGGAAAAACTAGTAAGGGGTTGTCTAGCTTAGAAGTGCTGAGTTTTTTAGCCAGTGGCCAAGTAGAACAGGGCAATACAAAAAGTGAAAGTTTATCTACATTGAACTCTTTTATATGGAGCCTTTTGCTGAAAGTTCTAAAGTCAGCCATGGTGAAGACTTCTGGAGAAGGTCAGTTAATACTTTTCTGTGGGCCTGGCACAGAGGGGAAACACGGGGAAGGTGGGGCTGAGAGCAGCTCCGAGGATCTGAGAATGAGGAAGGAGAGATGTAAAAGAATAATGGGAAAGGGGTTTGGGATTTCTTAGCAACAAAAACATGAGCAGTAGAACAGGTAGAGTAGAGGGGAAGATGGGAGTGAGTATCCCAAAACCCTGTGAGACACTTCAAATTCTTAGTAAACTGTTTTCAGTGATGACAAAGCAACTTTAAAGGCCATTTTTATTACATCTTGGATAGGGGTCTGAGGGATCTCCTCAGTTGGTTTGAGCTTTGGGTTAGCTAGTAAGAGCTCCTGGTGGGACCCGGTGCAGGCACTGACAGGAGAAGAGAGGAGTGAGTGGGTACAGGGGTGCCTTAGTACCTGCTACCTGAGAACCGGCAAAGTTAGGGGGTTTTGATCTAGTAATTCGAGGAGAGAAATCAGGTTTCTGAGGTGGGAGTGACAGCAGAGAGTATGTAGCAGAAGGCTGAGAGTGAGGATCTATTGGAGAAGCATAGTTCAGGATGTGAGTGAAGGAGGGAAAAGGCTTCCACATAGGGGAATCTCCTTTCACACTTTTGAGCACTTGCAGAAGTTAAAAAGGTCACCCAGAATTTGAGGATCTAGAGACCCCTCTGGGGGCCATCGGTTTTGGTTATCTAATTGGTAATATGGCCAATGCTGTGTACTCAGTTTGATGAGGAGTTTGGATTCCATCAGGCAGCCCCTGTATGCTCACATCCCGATGACATACAGAAGAAGTCGGCTTTTTCCCCACCCATCCGTGACGTTTTGTGTTTTTGATAGTCTGGCAGGCAACCATAGTAATCTAGCCTAGCCAACCTGCATCTGGTTCGCGTGTCCCTACATCCATAATGTTTGTTTCCATTATCTATGATACAGAAGGGATTTAATGGAATTTTATTGGGATCCTCTTCATCAGGGTTATCTCAATAGGAATGACATATAGCCAGCTGACAAATGTCTGGGTGGAGAGATGGCCACCAGGTCCCTAAGTTGACTCTTTGTGAGATTGATTATACTTCTTTTCCAGTAGAATTTGTGATCAGCCATCGCTGCTGAATGGGCTGATGAGGGTTAAGACTACTTGTGGTCAAGGGGAGAGTCTATAACTTTATCCACATGGCGAATATCCAATTTGAAAGTATTACCAGTCTTTTCCAGTTTCCAGCCAGAGTCTGGACAGGGCGCAGGCTTGGGATGAGAGGCATGGATCCAGGAAGTGATTCTGTCTACCTTTACCACTGTAGGTGTTATAAGTAGCACCTGGTATGGTCCTTTCCAGCGGGGTTCCGGGGATGACACCTGATGTCGTCTTAAGTAGATGAACCCTCTTATTTGATATCGATGTGGAGTCCCCTCATTTCCAGTTTGGTAGGCAGTGGCCAGCTTTTTTCACAGGTATCACTGAGTTCTTTTAAGAGCTTTAAGTCTGTCAAGCAAGGGGGTATAAAAGTGATGGTTAGGTCTTAGAGTTGGGATTAGGTCCCTTATTGGAGGAGGGCCACCATAGAGAATTTCACAGGGGGTAAGGTTACTCAAAGAAAGAGAGGGAGTATTTCTTGCATGAAACATTGCATAAGGCAAGAGCATAATACAATCTTTTATGTTGGTCTCTATGCTTAATTTCGTTAAATCTCTTTAGTGGTTCTATTCATTCTTTCTACCTGTCCTGAACTCTGGGGTCTATAAGCACAATATAACTTCCAATTAATCCCCTGTTTCCTGGCTAACCCCTGACTTACCTGGACCATGAACACGGGTTCATTATCAGACCCTATTACCCGCTTAGCTTCCTCCAATGGTAGAGAGGCTGAGTCAGCAGCACGGGAATCACTTAGAGGGTGTTGTGGGTTAGAGGACGAGTGCAGCGGATAAGGAGGGGGAGAAGAGTCCAGTAGAGTCAAATCTTGTGACTCAGGAAGAACAGAGTTTGCAGGAGGAGGAGGAGGAGAGGGTTTGAGAGATCATGGGGGAAGGAGTAGGAGCAGAGGCAAGGGCAAAAAAAGGCTTCACCCATGGAGGAGGAGATTTGCAGAGGTCCTGAAAAGTTAAGATATATGGCTGTTGATCTGGATGACTATGTGGCCCCTGCTGAAAGACAATATCTCTGACTTCTTAAATTAGTGGTAAGTAGAATGATCCTTCTAGGGGCCATACGACTCTAAAGGTGGGCCATTCTGAGGCACAGAGAGTCTGCCAGGTCTAGCGTTTTACTAAAAAAAGAAAGATTCTGAGCCCTTAAGCGAATTTTGGTCCAGTGATCAAGGGTCAGGGACAGAGGCATTGAAGTGCTCTGTCCCATGATGAATGATACACAAACTAAATGCAACGACACACAACACAGATATAACAAGACCATAAAGACAGGCAATGGACGTACATCACTGAGACCAGGAATCAGTAGACAGCAAAACCCGATGGAATGGCAATACCGAATCCGAAACAAAATATCACTGAATCGAGGAGACAATTGTTCCTTGATTTCCTGAGTCCTCTGCGGCGTCCCCCCGGGAGGTGCCCTGTGTCTCTGTGAGAGGTCTCTCAGCCAAAGTCGGAGAGAACTCAGGCTCTTCATCGCAAGCGATATTGCCAAGCCCTAACATGAATCCTGAAACCAGAAAGAGGTGCCTTACTTGCTCCGAGAGGAGCCCTTTGGGGTCTCTCGTCCGCCAGTGACGGAACTCGGTGGAACGTCAATATGTAAAGGTCCAGCGAGTGTCAGAGTAAGAGAACACCAAGAGACTGTCTCATGCAACAGCAAAGGGTTTATTTGGGGTCCAGCATGCTGGGGCTCAGAGCTCACTTGAATAGAGCAGAGAGCCCTGACAACAGTTTAAGCAGGGATTATTTACTTTCCTTGAGAGGCAGGGAGGAAGTATACTGATGGGTAAGGGCGAGTGGGCGGTTTACATGCAACCTGGTGAGGGAGCGTATTCTACAGTTTGGCAGTTGGGGACAGTACATTCTGGGAACAAGATTAGCAAACAGTTCTCAAGATTTCAACAGTGTTTTGTTAAGCATACAGAAAAACAGGAAGTGACAATTAACTATTTTAATAACCTTTCACTACCGACTATCCTTTTGGACTGGATGTTCTCTTCTACATTCAATTATCCAAGGTACAAGGTTCTATGTCATTGTATATCGATTTATTCAAAGCTAAGTATCCCAATCAAGGGCCCAATGTTTTTCTGGGCTTCAAATGTTACTTAGATTTCTGTTTTCATACATATATTTCCCCTGTACATTCTTATACATATTGCAGGTTCCCAATACCATTATTCATTCAGCAGAATGATTCCTAACCCCGAATCGAATATGTTATCAATCCTAACCATACACTGTTACCTCAATCTAACTTTAGAGAAGAGCAGGGACAGAGTTGGTCTTACAATACAGGGATGTAGGGGATCTTCCACCTGCTGAGAACCTCAAAGGTATATGCAGTAATGATCCCTGAAGAAGATGTAGGCACCTCTGAAGGACCGGATTGAGAAAAAGTCATCTTCCATGGCGAACAACCTGGTCATGATGAAGGGTTGTGTCTGAATCAGCCTCTCTATTCTTAATGTAGAAAAGATGGAAAAATGAGACCTGTGTGGAAAGCTGTTCCCGGGTGCCTATGGTTGATATACCATTCTAACTTGTGAATGTGTCACAGTAAGCAGGGGCAGCCTCCATCTAAAGGGACCCTTGGAAGCAACTGTTAGGACAAAATGGTTGCCAAGGCAGTGACCTCATTCAGTTCCTTAAGGAAGTGACCTGACCTCACTTCCTTGGTGATGAAATGTGGGATCCAGGAAGCCAGGCACACAGAGCCAGTCCCAGTTCCACTCCAATTGGTCTCACTTGTTGGATTTACCAAGGACAGAGTCAAGCTATCTTGGTACCTACAGATGTGAGGATGGCCAAATGCCAGGGATGCTCTGAATAGGGGCCTTTCCTGAGAAAGCAGGTAGTGGCACACCAATGGATTTTACATTTCTCAGTGAAGAAACCCTGGTTTGTTCCTTCTAATTACCTATTGTTCTGTTGCCCTGAATTTCAGTAAGGTCTTTGCCTCAGGCCAAAGCTTTAGAAAGCCTGAAGAAAGAGTTTTCAAATGGAAATGAATGGGCAACATCTGTGGCTCTTTGCTTAATTGCTTTGGAGAGGGATGTGTCTGAATCAGCCTCTTGGCCTGTGTGAGGCTATGGCTTAGATTCTCAGCACCTGATGGATCTAAAGAAAGATTTTATGTGCGCATCCAAAACCAAAATGGCCAAAAGAGCAGTCACTGTGGGTGAAGTATCTCGCATTCCTCTGTAAGGTTCCTGACTTCCATCAAGTGAGAATAGGAATCTTTGGGTCAAATGAGTTCTTCCAAGCCCTGCAGAGGCCAGCCCATAGCTGCTAGGGCTTTCTCATGACACCAATTGACATAAAAAATCTAATCCCCAAGGTAGGTAGTCCTCAATTTGGAGAAGCAGAGCAGTATTAACGGCAGGCCTATTTGATCATTCCTGGTTCACAAGAAGGGTGTCCTGGCCACCCAGACTTTAGGCAAATGAGGGGCTGGGGAGCTTATTTTGGATACTGACTTGGGCTGCGCCCCTCATGTAAACCTCCAGCCAGAGTTTATGATGAGTGTCTATATGGCAGAACATGAGGGCCATGTGGGAGTGTTTTGATTTTATTTGTGGTCATTTGTGTGGCAGTTGGAAAAGATGACTGGGTCCACCTGGGCTTGAACTTGCTGTGATTCCCCTTAGAGACTGAGTTCTGGAACTGACCTCAGAGGAGTATTGCCATGAATTGTGTTGGGATTTAAGAGGCCACGCATGAGAGTCGCCCTAGGAAACTGAGATCTAGTTCGAGGGTGGCTTTCCACAGGACACTGGGAATCTCAGCCAGGATATTATATGCTTTTATTCTTAAAGACTTGGCAGCCATAATTAAGATTCAAAACACGCATGGCCTCCATCTCATGGGATTCTTGGAAGCAACTGTTAGGACAAAATGGTTGCCAAGGCAGTGAAATCATTCTGTTCCTGAAGGAAGTGACCTAACCTCACTTCCTTGGTGATGGAACTCTCTGAACTTGGGATCCAGGAAGCCACTTAAACAGTGCCAGTCCTAGTCCCAGTCTCAGTGTTTTCACTTTTTGGATTTCCCGAGGACAGAGTCATTCTTTCCTGCTAACTACTGATGTTAGGATGGCCAAATAACAGGAAAGCTCTGAAGAAGGGCCTTTCCAGAGAAAGAAGGTAGTGCCTCACTGGTGGCTCCTGACAACTTCAGAGAGGTGACCAAAGACCCAAGATCTGAGACACACAGGCCATTTTGGGGGAACATTGTATGGCCCTCCAGTCACAGGACACTCCGGATAGTCACAGACCTACTTGTGGGAAGGAGGTGTCTTTGTGGGTGTGGGTGTGAGTTTGTGGTTTTCTCTCATGTTCTGAAAGCATCACAGGAGTTCCAGGGTTTTCAATAATTCGAAGCCAGCGAGTTCCCTTAGCCGGGCCAGCTTCCTCCTGGGAGGTGGGGCTGTGTGTGCTGTGAGGGAGTTATCTGGAGGGCTTAGGGCCAGCTTAGCTTCCTCCAATGGCGGAGAGGCTGAGTCAGCTGCAGGGTAATAACTTAGAGGGGGTTGGTGGTTGGGGGATGAGGGCAGGGTATAAGGAGGGGGATGAGAGTCCAGTAGAGTCAAATCTTGTGACTAAGGGAGAACAGAGGGTGGTGGAGGAGGAGAAGCAGAGGGTTTGAGAGATCATGGGGGAAGCAGTACGAGCAGGGAAAGGGACAAGGAAAGGCTTCACCCATGGAGGAGGAGACTTGCAGAGGTCCTGCAAAGTTAAGATACATGGCTGTTGATCAGGATGGCTATGTGTGCGCAGCTGAAAGACAATATCTCTGACTTTTTAAATTAGTGGGAAGAAGAAAGATGCTTCTAGGGCAATCCGACTTGAAAGGTGAAACATTCTGAGGCACAGACAGTCTGGCAAGTCTGGAGTTTTACTGAAAAAGAAAGATTCTGAGCCCTTAAGCAAACTTTGGTCCAGTGATCAAGGGTCAGGGACAGAGACATTGAAGTGCTCTTTCCCATATTGAAAGATACACAAACAGTGAATGCAACAACACACAACACAGACAAGACAAGACAATAAAGACAGGCAATGGACGTCCAAAACTGAGACCAGGACTGCATAGCAGGCAAAACCCTATGGGCTGGCAATACCGAATCTGAAACAAAAAATCACTGAGTCGAGGAGACAATTGTTCCTCGATTTCTCGAGTCCTCGGTGGCATCCCCCAATACCATTATTCATGCAGCAGAATGATTCCTAACCCAAATCGAACATGTTATCAACCCTAACCATATACTGTTACCTCAATCTAACTTTTCAGAAGAGCAGGGACAGAGTTGGTCTTACAATCCAGGAATGTAGGTGATCTTCCACCTGCTGAGAACCTCAAAGATTCATGCAAAAATGATCCCTGAAGAAGATGTAGGCAGCTTTGAAGGACCTGATTGAGCAAAAGTCATCTTCCATGGCGAACAACCTGGTCAGGATGAAGGGTTGTGTCTGAATCAGCCTGTCTATTCTTAATGTAGAGAAGATGGACCAAATGAGACCTGTGTGGAGAGTTGTTCCCAGGTGCCTATGGTTGATATACCATTCTAACTTGTGAATGTGTCACAGGAACCAGGGGCAGCCTCCATCTCATGGGACCCTTGGAAGCAACTGTTAAGACAAAATGGTTGCCAAGGCAGTGAACTCATTCTGTTCCTGAAGGAAGTGACCTCACCTCACTTCCTTTGTGATGGAACTCTCTGATCTTGGGATCCAGGAAGCCAGTTAAACAGTGCCAGTCCTAGTCCCAGTCCCAGTGTTCTCACTTTTTGGATTTCCCGAGGACAGGGTCATTCTTTCTTGCTAACTACTGATGTTAGGATGTCTAAATGGCAGAAAAGCTCTGAAGAGGGGCCTTTCCTGAGAAAGAAGGTAGTGCCTCACCGCTGACTCCTGACAACTTCAGAAAGTTGGCCAAAGACACAAGATCTGAGACAGGACAGGCTATTTTGGAGGAACATTGTATGGCCCTCCAGTCAGAGGACACTCCGAATAGTCACAGACCTACTTGTGGGAAGGAGGTGCCTTTGTGGGTTTGGGTATGAGTTTGGGGTTTTGTCTCATGTTCTGAGAATAGGTAGGAAAGGCGGTTTGTTTGGTTTGGAGTGAACTATTTCTAGTAAGTCTTTTGACAATGTGAGTGTTTCTATGTCTGTAATTCACTGTCCATGGTTGTAGACATTAGAAAAGATAATGCATCAGTGGATGTGTCCTGTCTATGAAAAAGCTAACCAGCATTCATTCTACCAAATTTAGGAATGGACTGCCGCTTGCCTTATGGATGGCCAACTCCTGCTATGTGTGCATCCAAAACCAAAATGGCTAAAAGAACAGTCATTGTGGATAGAGTCTCTTGACTTCCTCCGTAAGGTTCCTGATCTCAATTAAGTGAGAATAGAGATCCTTTGGGTCAAGTGAATTCTTTAAATCCTACAGAGGCTAGCTCATAGTTGCTTGGGTTTTCTCATGACATTAATTCACATAAAGAATCTAAAACGCACAGTCAGTAGGCCTCAAATTGGAGAAGCGGAGCAGTATTAATGGCAGGCCTATTTGATCACTCCTGGTTCACAGGAAGCATGTCCAGGACACCATGACTTTAGGCAAATGAGGGGCACGGGAGCTTATTTTGTACACTGCCTTGGGCTGCACCCCTCAAGGAAACCTCCAGCCAGAGGTTATGATGAGTTTCTATATATAAGAAGATGAGGGCAATGTGGCAGTTTTTTGGTTTTAATTGTGGTCATTTGTGTGGTGGTAGGAAGACATGACTGGGTCCACCTGGGCTTGAACTCTGGTGTGATTCCCCATAAAGACTGAGTTCTGGAATTGACCTCAAAGAAGTATTGCCATGAATTGTGTTGGCATATTAGGAGGCCACACATAAGATTGGCCCTTGGAAACTGAGATCTAGGCCCAGAGTGGCTTTCCACAGAGCACTGGGAATCTCAGCCAGGATATCACATGATTTTATTGTGAAAGATTTGACAGCCATAGTTGAGAGTCAAAACACACATGGACTTCACATTGTAGACCTCAATGGGCCTGGGTTCATGTGAACTTTTGGCCACTCTTTGGGAAGCCTCTCCTGTGATTGTCCTCCAGAGCTTTCATTGAAATTAGCTTCCTCACCATTTGATGGTTATTGAATTAATTGAAAAACTCATTGCCTCCAACTTCATTCTTGAAATATGGCTCAATATATAACATGAACTTTTTGTAATTCCCATGACCAGGTGGCACTGGAGAACCATTGGATATCCTGTTGCTGATCATGAGTGTACCAGACAGTGCCTTGATTGACTGGGTTTCACGAAAATTGTGAAGATCAGAGATGCCAGTTAGTTGGACCCTGCTGAGTAGTGGGCCTAGAACAAAGGTGGCCAGGTGTGAAATAAAACAGCTATGGTAGTTTCATGTGGATCTACCATTGGCTTCCAAATGACTTCGACTAACATTGTGCAGTCAGCAGACCCTTATATGTAAAGGCATCATGTTGTATGGATAGGTTTCAGGGCAATGTTCAGAATCAGGTTGCTTTGGTAAAGGGGGCAAGCTATGTTGGACAGAAGCCTGGTTGGTGCATAATCCTACAGACCCTGTCCCACCACACGTGACAAAACTCCATCCATCCCTGTGTCCCAGTTGAACTCCTTGTATTTCGTGAAGCAATTACCGAACTCCCAGTGCATCAGGAAGAAAAACCACGAAAATTGGAGGATGACCAAATGGCTTCACAGTCCACACGAGGAGACACTTAGACACCAGTGGCCACAGTTGACCTACAAAGAGAGAATTCAGCACTGCTGCCTCATGTTCATTGGAAAATAAGATACCATGACCTCCAGGTCACATAGATGTAGACACAGCTTTGATGGTCTCACTACAAAGGAAGCTAAATCTCCTGACAACGTATATTTCAAGTGCCCAACCTCAGAGGCATTTTCTCCCGAAGTCTTTGGGCCAGCAGAGCTCCATATTTGTGGAGTGTTTACCATGTCACTTACTTTTGGAAACTCCTCTTCCACCTCTAAGGTTGTGAACTCCGGAGCATATTCAATTCCAGATATGTATTCACAGATTTTCTAACTCATCTCCTCTAAATGTGGTATTTGGGGCGAAGGTAATATCAAGGCATTGTTCTGGATGAGAGTGGGAAGATTTTTGTGTAGCACATATTTGCATACACATTGGATTCATTTTCCAATTTTCCATTCGAAATACTCAATCCCTGATACTATCCCATACCCTACTAGACTCTGACTACTAATCCTAACATGATGGAGAAAAATAACCCAAACAGAATAGAAATACAAGCAAATCAAAGAGTCGTGTTGTATAGTTGAACTTGCCTTTTCTATTATATAGCGTAGGAGTTATAAATCTAGTCAATTTTTTGTTGAAAGAGTTCTCCATGTGTTTTTACACTTATCAAATATGTGAATTCCTGTCTCCCCCATTTCTCTGTATCCTATTCAGGACATGTATTTTTAAATGCACATATAGAATCATACCTTGTATCACACGTATTTTCTTGTGAGGTGGCTGACTTGGCAGATACAAATTGTGAGAAGAGATCACTCCTCCTAAATGCTGTTGGAACTGAAAATTCAACCTATGGGTGGGCTTCCTAGTTGAACAACTTATACATAAATCCATGTTCAGTAAAATGAATGAATACTTTTGGATACGTGGATGATATATATTTCACGATTAATTTCGATTGGCATATATATTGCTAGTTTTTAATGTCTCTGTGTGTGTGTGTGTGTGTGTGTGTGTGTGTATATACACACACACTGTCCAGATTTTACTAAATATGAAATATATGTGTCTTTTGGCCACTCTTTTGGAAGCCTTACCTGTGAGAGTTCTGTAGAGCTTTCATTGAAATGAGCTTCCTCAACATTTAATGGTTCCTGAATGAATTGTAACCCACAGTGCCTCCAACGTCATCCTTGAAAAATGGCTCAGTAAATACCATAAAATGTTTGAAATTCCCATGACCAGGTGTCACTGGAGAAACTTTGGAAGTCTTCTTGCTGATCATGAGTGTACCAGACAGTGCCTTGTTTGACTTGTTTTCTTAAAAATTGTGTAGAACAAAGATGCCAGTAAGTTGTAGCCTGCTGAGAAGTGGGCCCAGAGCTGTGGTGAGCAGGTGTATGATAAAACATCTGTGGTGGGGCCATGTGGTTCTGCCATTGACTTCCAAATGGATTTTGGCTGACATGGTGCAGCCAGCAGACCCTTATATGTAAAGGCATCTTGTTATATGGAGAGGTTTTAGGGCAATGATCAGAATCAGTTTGTTATGGACAAGGGGCCAAGCTATGTGGGATAGAAGGCTGGTTGGTGAATTCGTCTGCAGACCCTGACCCTCTACACATGACATAACTCCCTCCAGCACTGTTTCCCAGTTGAACTCCTTGTATTTCATGAAGCAAATACCAAAATACCAGTGCAGAAACAAGAAACATCACGAAAATTGTAGGAGGAACAATTGGCTTCACAGTCAAGAAAGAGAGACACCTAGCCCCCAGTCTCCACAGTTTACCTACAAAGAGAGAATACAGCACTGCTGCCTCATGTTCTTTGGATAATAAGAAACCAAGTCCTCCAGGTCACATAAATGCAGACCCATCTTTGATGGTATCACTACAAAGGAAGCTAAAGCTCCTGACAACAACATATATTTCAAGTGCCCAACCTCAGGGGCAGTTTCTCAAGAAGTCTTTAGGCCAACAAAGTTCCATGATTGTGGAGTGTTCATCCTGTCCCTTACTTTTGAAAACTCCTCTACAACCCCCAAGGTTGTGATCTCCTGAGCATTTTCTATTCAAGATATGTATTCACCGATTTACTAATTCTTCTCCTCTAACTGTGTCTTACTTGGGGTGAAGGTAATGTCAAGGCATTGTTCTGAATGAGAATGGGTAGATTTTTTGTAGCACATATTTGCATACACAATGGATTCATTTTCCTATTTTCCATTCGAATTACTGAAATCTGACACCAACCCATACCCTACTAGAGTCTGCCCACTAATCCTAATATGATGGAGAAAAATAACCCAAGCAGAATAGAAATACAAGCAGTTCAGAGGAGGCATGGTGTATTGTTGGACTTGCCTTTTGCATGATAAAGTGTAGGTGTTATAAATCTGGTAAATTTTTAATTGAAATATTTCTCCATGTGTTTTGAAAGGTATCAAATATGTGAATTCCTGTCTCCCTTTATCTGTTGCCTATTTAGCACATGTATTTTTATATGCACATATAGAATCCTACCTGGTACCACACGTAAATTCTTGTGAGATGGCTGACGTGGCAGATAAAGATTGTGAGAAGAGATCACTCCTCCTAAACGCTGTTGGAACTGAGAAGTCAACCTATGGGTGAGCTTCCTAGTTGAACAACATTGTACATAAATCCATGTTCAGTAAAATAAATATTTTTGGATCTGTGTATGATATGTATTTCATGATGAATTTCGATTGTCATATATATTGCTGCTTTTTAATATCTCTGTGTGTGTTTTGTGAAAAATCTACACTCTCTAGATTTTTCAAAATATGAAATATATGTCTCTTATTATACACTCCCTAAATTCATTCATGTTCATGTATGTGGTTTTATAATCAAATTTTCACAAGATTATTTTCACAAATATTCATCCACTTCAAGTACATATTTTTTTTCTAGTACTGAACACTCACTTCAGTGAAAGGTGCATACAAATCCTTATAGTTCTAAAGTAACTGACCCAGTTTAACATCAATGCAAGTAGATTCCTATGGGAAATGTTGTGTATTTTAATGTTCATTTTTATTCAACACTGGTACATTACTATTTCTTCAATTTATGGACAACTTAGAAAATACATTTCATCCACATTTCACAAATTTAAAGGCATTTGGTACACTTTCAATCACTTCCTGCTTCAGGTCACACGTATTCCTCCTTTTTTTTTTGACTGGTCTTTTCATGATACTTCTTCCTAACGCATTATATTTGATTTCCATAATTATTTTGAAGCAAAACTCACACACTCTTTATGATAAACCATAACACTAATATTACCATTAGATGTATAATTGGTTGGAATGAATGATTGTATATCAATATATGATTTCCTGTATATTTTCAAATATCAATTTATTCCGATTTCTAAAGTTGAAACCAGTTATATTATTTATTCACAGTATGGACTATTCATTCATTATCTCTATATTCATAGACACAGGGTACAACTTTTTTATTCCAAATACTAATTTATGAGTTTTCAGAATATAGCTCCCTTTAATGGTGGGAGAAATACTCATGTCACCAGATCTACATATATATTTTATCATACTAATATTCTGGATAAAAAATTCAAAGGTCACACTTATGTTTGTACCAACGCCTAAATTGAATGTGAGTAAGAATTACTAAAAACATCCATGTCCAGGATGCCTAAGGCTCTCAAATGTCAATCCTATTGGTGAGGAGATATCTGTTTCATGCTAAGATTATATATTCAACCTCAACCCTGTTGAAAATGTCTAATCCTCTCACTCACTTTATACTCTGCCTTATTTCGTAATGTCACTATTGATATCTATTTTCCTACATATTTTGCCCAGTTGATCATAGTGACTGATTCTTCACATTTGCTGACATTTACATTCATTCTCTAACAAAAACCCTATTACCAAAATAGTCTTGGTCCAACTCCTAGACTCACTCTTCTTCCAAAACTTACTATCTTCCTAATCCTCCCGACTACCACTTCTTGACTGGATGTTCTCTTCTACATTCAATCATCTGAGGTATAGTGTTTTATTCCATTCTATATCAATTTATCTCAGACCTCAGTGCAGAATGTAATTCAAAGCTAAGTATCCCAATCAAGGGCCCAATACCTCTCAGCGCTTCAAATCTTACCTAGATTTCTGTTTTCATACTTATATTCACCTATATATTCTTATAAATATTGCAGGTTTCCAATACCATTATTCATCCAGCAGAATGATTCCTAATACAAATCGAACATGTTATTAATCCTAACTATACACAATTCCCTCAATCTCACTTTACAGAAGAGCAGGGACAGAGTTGATCTTACAATACAGGAATGTAGGGGAACTTCCAACTGCTGAGAACATCAAAGGTCGATGCAAAAATGATTCCTGGAGAAGATGTAGGCAGCAATAAAAGACCTGAGAGAGCAAAAGTATTCTTCCATGGCAAACAACCCAGTCAGGATGAAAGGATGTGTCTGAATCATCCTCTCTCTTCTTAATGTAGGGAAGATTGACCAAACTAGGCCTGTGCAGACAGGTGTTCCCAGGTGCCTATGGTTTTTAAACCATTCTAACTTGTGAAAGTGTCACAGGAAGATGGGGCATCCTCCATCTTATGAGACCCTAGGAAGCAAATGTTAGGAAAAAGTGGTTGCCAAGGCAGTGACGTCATTCAGTTCCTGAAGGAAGTAACCTCACTTCACATCCTTGTTGATGGAACTCTCCGAATTTGGGTTCCAGGAAGCCAGGCACCCAGACCCAGTCCCAGACCCAGTCCCAGTGATCCCAATTGTTTTAATTTACCAAGGACAGAATCAGTCTTTCGTGGTACCTACTTATGTGAGGATGGCCAAATGTCAGGAAAGTTCTGAAGGGGGGCCCTTTCGGAGAAAGCATGTAGAGGCTCACTGCTGGCTCCTGACAACTTCACAGAGTTGTCCAAGGAGACCAGATCTGAGACAGGACAGGCCATTTCTGGGGAACATAGTATGGTGCTCCAGTTAGAGGACACTCTGGATAGCTCCAAACGAACATGGGGAAGGAGGTGCCTTTGTGGGTGTGGGTGTGGGTTTGTGGTTTTTTCTCATGTCCTGAGAATAGTTAGAAAAGGTGGTTTGTTTGGTTTCTAGTGAACTGTTTCCAGTTAGTCCTTTGAAAAGGTGAGTGTTTCTATGTCTGTGTATCCCAGTGTGTCCGTAGTTGTAGACATTAAAAAAGAGAATGTCTCAGTGGGTGTGTCCTGTCAAGGAGAAAACTTCCCAACATTCATCCTGCCCAATTCATGAATGGACTGTGGCTTGCCTTATCACTGGGAAACACCTACTATCTTCCTACGTTCCTGTATTCTTCCTGAATTCTGGCCACTCTCCAGAATAGGCTCATGGTTTTGTGTCCAAGATATGGACCCCTTCCAAGCTCTGTGACATGGCCATGTTTTGGATACCTGAAGGGAATGGCAAGCATCTCAGAAAACTCAGATATCAATGTGACCAGTAAAGTCTCAGTGGAGAAACCCTGCTTTGGTCCTTTTGATTACCTATTGTTATGTTGCCCTGAATATCAGGAAAGTCTTTGCCTCAGGCCACCCCTTTGTGAAGCCAGAAGAAAACAGTTTTCACATGGAAATGAATGGGAATTACCTTTGTGTTTTACAATAATACCTTCAGAGTTTTGGCTCTCATAAACTTAAAAATACATTTAGATTGTATCTCAGTGTAGAAAGTATGATGGAACTGTAAATATCTTATTGAAAAGAAGTCCAATTATAGAACATAAATGACAGACATAAATCTCCAACATGTTTTACTTTTAAGCCTAGAATTACCATACAACCTTAGAACACCAGCTTGATACAATGCTCTTTTGAAGCTTCTACCTTACAGACTTGTATACCTGGAAGATATGAACACATTAACACCACAATTACATTGATGTTTTTGTATTAACCAAGTTTAGCTTTTTAAAGAAATAACATGGCACAATTTTGTAAAAACAGTACTAGTTTAACCAGCTGTTTAATTTTTTAAGATTACTTGCTCAAAACTTACACATATAACCAACTTACACAAAACTTTTTTATTATTAAACCTTTTAATTACTTAATCATATAGACTCTCTTATCCAGAAACACATTTTCCCTCTATTAAATCTATATCTAGAACCTTTTAGTTTCTCTTTTCCATTTGTTAACCTCTTTCTGTTCACATTTTGAAACAATACATGTAAATTTCTGAATTTAAGCAGATTATTTTATAGACATCAACATTATACTAGGGCGTTTTTGAACACCTAGAAAACTTATAGGCCTATTTTTAAAGACATCTTTATTTTTATCTTTTTACCCAATTTGAATTGAACCATTTGAATCACGTGAATCAAAGATATTTGAATCCATTTTTAAATTTCTCACGAGCGCTCCTCATCTATCAATTGTCATATCACTGCATTATACATTGACTTACACACATACAGGCATACCGACATACAACACATAACACAAATGTAACACATAACACAATAGTAAAGGCCTTGTAGCTTTTTCAGGTGAAATCTCCATTGCAATGTTTAAAAACTCCACAGTTGATCAAAAATAGATCTGATCCGAAAACATTTACCGATCTGCAGGATAAAGATTATGAGCTCAAAAAAAGAAAAAATGATGCTAGTTCAAGATGTAATTCTCAAAATTTTATACCTTTAGATTTTTCTACACTAGAAAAATTTGCTCACACAAAACTGAAAATTGGATCATTTTTTGATAATATAAATGGCACCATCACAAAAAAGTTTCTATAAGGTAATAACCCACTTTCTTTGTTCTGAAATTTCAAAAGTAGTATTAAGTTACATTAAATTGGCTGAAAAATTTTTTAAAAAACCACACACTGCCATGCGTATCCGAAAGTAAGCTTTAAATATTTCCAAGATTGTTGCTAATTAATGCCATTTCAATAAGCCAGACGAACCTTTTAATTTAGCACCATTTTTTTTTAAATCTTACACACTGAAGGGAACAGATACCATAACATAATTTATTTTCTTTGCCCAAGTTAATGCACTGGTATATCTAGTGGAATTTTCTCAGGCTACCTAGTTAAAAATTTAAACTCTTTAATATTTTTTTTTTAATCCTAAGTATTTAAGGTTTCTAGCATGAACTATCTGAAATCAAACTAAACAATTGTTTAAACCCAACTTTATACTGTAAGATAGTGCAATGCTTTAGAAACCCATTTAGATACCAGATTGTTACAATAATAAATCATCTTTTAGATACACATTCAGCCAAGATCATCCCCAAGAAACAATCTATAATATCAACATATTACTGCATTCATTCTCCCTTTTGTTAAGCAAACAGAGGTGGAGTAATCCTTAAAGTGCAGGTAAGGAATAAGGGAGTTCCCCACAGCAAAATGGCTCGGGCAGCTGCTGGGAGTCCCTTAGCCTCACTTTTTACTTACAGGATTAGTTCCTCTGGTTTGGTTTGACCCCAGGCACCAGGCATATTCTATATCTCCCAACTTTTCAGTAGTCAGCTCCCAAATAGTTCATTTTCTGCTTGCAGTTTTTTGAGTTCTAGGCTTCCCCAAGAGGGCAGAGTGGGGACTCCTTTAAAGTCCACTCTGGGGTGTCAAAATTTATGACTGAAGGTTTGGATCCCATCCCAAAATCCAATTAATGCCAATTTAATAATGAGGACAGGGTTTTGAGAAAAGTTTATGCGAGATATCAAAGTTCTTAGACACCAGGTATTTCCCTCTGCAGTTGGCGTGCTCAACCCAACTATGGAAAGAAAAGAAAACAGTGCTTCCATAATCTCGCTTAACAAAGGGGAGTAAAGTACATCAAAGTTCTTTAAAACACAGCTAAGAGAGGTGTAAAAGGTGAGAACAGAAAAGCTGGCGGTTCTATTGACTTTTGGTCCCTCACAGGAGAAGCATTAGGTTAAAATTTAGCTAAAGTTACTTCCACACATCTAAGGCAGGTTGGAACACGGGACTCTGCATCGGTCCACACAATGCCATCACATTTAACAGAAACACAGACAAAAAGACACACAAAGACCATCATGCAGCTCCCGTTTGTTCACAACCCTAAGATCTTCAAACTTGTGACTCAGTGAGAATGGAGGGAAGAGGGGGAGGTGCAGAAGGTTTGAGTGATAGGATCGTGGGCAAAGGGGTCAGGTTGAAGCCAGGGACCAGAAAATGCTTCAAGGACAGAGGCATGAAATGGCTTTGGCCTGTAATGAGAGTTACTCAAACAGAGACAACGACAATACAAACGTGACACAAACACGGACACACAGTTAACGTTTAACACGAGTTCAGAAGGAGAGATTAGAACCTAGTAACTGGCAAAACCTGATGGGTTAGACCACAAAGACAGACAGTGAATTCAACCTGAGAGACATAAGTAGCCAGCAAGACCTGTCAGGTTGGCAGTAGAGTCACCTAATTAGGACACATCCGTCCCTCCCCGAATCGTCCAAGGAGTCCCTTGCAAGGACGTGGTCTGTGGCTTCAGGACACGTCTGTCCACCACCGCCAGTGGGAACTTACGCTCTCTGCTGGCAGCCACTCTGCCAACAAAAACCGAAAACCGAAAAACCAAACCTGGTAGGGAAGATGGCCGCTGCGTACGGGGGTTGCTGAAATGCTGAGTGTGGTGCTCAGTGCAGCGGCTTTAATTGAGATTTCCTGCAGTTGGTTAGAGCTCCTTTTACCGTTAATCTGTAGTAGACCACTTGCCAAGCAGCAAGAAGAACAAAGAGATGGAAAAAGAGACGCTTGGCTGCTCAAAGCCATGGGCGCTTTGCGCGCATCTGCTTCCTCTTTCGCTTCGCTCCAGGCAGAGAACCTGAATGTGTAATCAGCAGTGGATTGTAAGTACCTGATGCAAAGAAAGCTCAGTTACTTCCGCCCCCTTTTTTAAAATATTTTTATATACAGGGAGAGTTTATGGACTGGGATTGTTCGCTGGGCTGTGGTTTCTGTGCCGAAAATCCACTCCTCAGGAGCCACCATTTGCTTTCTGCTGGCTGTCTTGATGACTCTGTCTAAATTGTCCGGCTGCCGCATCTAGAGGTTGGAGCTGGGCTAAGGGCCGAGTCCTGTCCTCTGAAGGCTGGACCGTGGCCTCGAGCACCTAGGTCGCCTGTTCGCCGCTGCACCTTCGGGTAGAGCCTGTCTCTCAGGTCATTCTGCATTCCCCTGCTAAGGGACCTGTGCTCTGGAGGAGGGGTCCGGAGAGCCATGGTGGCAGCTGCTTGGGCCCCAGGGGATGGGCACCGGGCTGAGGAGCAATGGAGGCCGCGGTGGTTCCGCTATAGTCACAGTCGAGCGCAGCACCCATGAGCGCGGCTAACGTGAGCATGGTCCAGAGGCAGAGGCAATGGCGGCAAGGATTCACTTCTAGAAATCTGGACTGGAAACAGAAGCAGTAGTGTTACAATCCCAAGAACTTGCTTATGCCAGGAAGCTGTAAGGGTAACATGAATATGATTGAGGAGATCTAACATGGTGGCAGGTGCAGAGAGATCAAGTCTCTGACATCTTCAAATGTGCGGGCATAGGGAGCTGTAAACTGTCTAAATGCTGTTTGCTCAGGATCACTAGGCAATGCTCAGCTGATGTGGATCTGGGGCGTACAATCTGGGCCCCTCAGAACACACACACCGAGTCCGGATATGCTGCATTCAACCTCCAGTTCGCCTGCTTCTCATGACTCAGCACTAAAGATCCCGCTGAAATAATTGGTCGGCCCTTCTGAATTTACAGAGGTAAAAGCCAACTGAGCCTTCATAGGCAGTGGCCAAAGGACTGAAATGGGGCTTGGGAAAGTCAGTCAGGACTCACCCGTTGCATTGGTCACCCGGCAAAGGGAAAGAACGGTCACCATTTGCACGAGATACCACCATGGCAGAGAACTGACATCACGAGTGGAGGAGATATCTTCATTGAAACCTTTGTGACAGGTGTTTAATCCCCTAGCCATCTCTCTCCACACAGTGGAGAAACCTTAAGAGCCCCTCCCAGCTCTTTCATAAGGGCCCCTCCTAGCTCTCCTGTGAGATCCATAGCCAGACCGAGGGAATCAGGAGTGGCATTGGACTTGCGTTCAGGAGCTCTCGGCTACAGCTCCCACCAGTGCAGACAACTGAGGTCTCTTGCACCAGCTACCAGGGGCGTGGCTCCTGGAGCGCAAGCAAATTTGCTGAGGGTTCTCAGCCCCAAGCTCTACAAACTTAGGGCTGAGGGAGGCAAACAGGGAGAGTGTGCCCAGGTATTCATGAAAACAGGGCTCCCAGGAGCAGCAGAACTGGCGTGTAGCCAGTATTGTGGTGAGCGGGGCCTGGTTTGAGGAAACACAAGAGAAGGCCCTAGGCACTCAGGATTGGAGACCCACCCAGTCTGGGACTTAGAGCTGCTGCACAGTTAATGGTTCCCACCTTTGAGAGGAGAAGCTTGGCCCAGTGGGCACAGCACCACCTACTTTAAGAGAAGTTAATCGAAATCTATGACTGCATTTATGTTTTTTTTTCTTTTTCTTTCATTTTTATTTTTTGTTGGTGTAGTTGTTCTTTAACTTATTTTATGTTTTCAATTATTTTATTTTATTATTAGTAGTATTATTTCTTTAAATTTTAATTTTCATTTTTTTATTATCATTATTATTTTTTTAAATTTCTTCCTTTCTTTATTTTCAATTTTTTTTCTTTTTGTTATTTCTGTAGGTGTTATAAGTACCACCTGGTATGGTCCTTTCCAGTGGGGTTCCAGGGATGACACCTGATGTCATCTTACGTAGACAAAGTCTCTTACTTGATATCGATGTGGAGTCCCCTTGTCCCCAGGTTGGTAGGCAGTGGCCAGCCGTTTTCACAGGTATCCCTGAGTTCTTTCAAGAGCTTTAAATCTGTCAAGCAAGGGGTGTGAAAGGGATCGTTAGGTCTTAGAGTTGGGGTTAGGTCCCTTCCTGGAGGAGGGGCACCATAGAGAATTTCATAGGGGGTGAGGTTACACAAAAAACAGAGTGAGTATTTCCTTCATGAAACAGTGCATAAGGCAGTAGCATAGTACAATCTTTTATTCCGGTCTCTAAGCTTAATTTTTTAAGCTTATATATATTCATTCTTTCCACCTGTCCTAAACTCTGGGGTATATAAGCACAATGTAACTTCCAATTAATCCCCAGGGTCCTGGCTAACCCCTTACTTATCTGGCCCACGAACGCTGGTCCAGTATCAGACCCTTTTAACTTAGGCAGGCCATATCTTGGAAAAATATCTTCTAGGATCTTCTTGACCAAAATTTGCGGTATTTCTTTTCTTTTCTTTTTTCTTTTATTTTGAGGGGAAGGCTTCAATCCATCCTTAAAATGTACCTACAAAGACTAGGAGATATTTAAGTCTATACCTTGCTGGCTTAATTTAAGTAAAGTTCACTTCCCAGAATTGTCCTGGTTTGGTACCTCGTAGGTGCTTTCCTGCAGGAAGCTTGGAAGGGTAAGCATTAACTAATTGATGGACCCGACAGGCTTTTGTTACCCATTCAGTTATTTCCTTCACTGTGAGTCGGTTAGTGGAAAACTCTGTTCTTGATCCTTCAGGAATGCCTGCAGATTCTTTGAACCATGGTGAGTGAGTTGATGTACATTTTCTACTGACATAGTTAGAGCCGTGACTCTTGGAATTTCTACTGAAGGATTTAGAAATTCCACTTGGGGGCCTTCAGGGTTAAAAGTTATTTTGGCCCAGAGCTTGGTGAGCAGATCTCTGCCCATCAATGGGGCCAGGCATTCTGGGATTACTAGGGAGAAATGATGGATTTTTCCTTTCCCCAAGTCAATGGTCCTCTTAGTTGTCCAAGTCCGATATTTACTGCCATTAGTTTTTTGAACTAGAGACCTTTTATTAGATAGAGTGCCTATTGTGGCTTTAAGGGCTGAGTATATTGCCCCTGTATCCAGTTTACTGGGGTCTCCTCCACTTCAAAAGTTTCCCTGAGCTCGGGGAAGGGATATGAGACCCGACTTTCTTAGTCATCCTCCAGAGTCAGAATGGCTGGCTGGCCTGGCTGTCACTTTCTAAGGCAATTTTGACCCAGTGTCCTTTTTCTTTAGAGTAGGCACATTGATCTGAGGCCAGGGGTGGCCTCTGTCGTGGGCCAACTTATCCCTTCTTGTCTCCCTGTTTCTTAATTTCTGGCCTATTTGTTGTTGTGACCAGGACCTTAGTCAACACCTTAGTCTGCCTTTTGCTTCATTAACCTCACTTTGCTCCCTTCTCTTCCTCAGTTTCTCTCTTATAGTATATCTTCTCAGATTCTCTGACGAAATCTCTCAAAGTGATATCTTGTAATCAATCTAAGCTTTGTAAATTTGTTTTAATATCGATTGCAGTTTGCCCATCATGACAGATGCCTTCTGATTCTCTGCCTGAGGATCGAAAGGAATATATGTCCTATATGACTCCATAATTCTCTCTAGAAACATAGAGGGAGATTCATCTGGCCCTTGAATAATCTCTCTTACCTTGGCCAAATTAGTTGGTCACTAGCGGCTGTTTGGAGACCCAGTATTAGAGCCCAGCTATAAGTGGACAGAAGCTCCCTACTTTCAAAGGTGTTGGGGTCACAGTTGGGTCGGTTAAAGGGAAAGCTGGCTTTGATTATGTTGGGTAGTTGTGTCGGATGAACATCTGGTCCGAGGATATTTTTTTCTAGGTTCCTGGAGGATTCCCTTTTGTTCCTCTGTCTTGAAGAGAGTTCCTAGGAGTTGTTGGCAGTCTTCTGAAGTAGGCTGTTGTGAAAACATTAATGACTCAACCACACCTGAGAGCTGTGTTGGGTACTCGGAAAAGGGGGATTGTAATTTTTTAAGTTATATAGGTCTGGAGAGAGGCCAATAGTGGTAGGCTTGCATTTTTCCCCCATGGCCATCGATAACCATTGGCCCCTAGGGAAGGAGGGGGAGCATCCCGAGAATTCCAGGGTTTTCAATCTTTTGCCACCAGCGCATTCCTTTAGCTGGGCCAGCTTCCTCCATGGGAGAAGGTGCTGTGTGTGCCACAGGGAAATTATCTGGAGGGCGCTGGGCCGGCTTAGCTTCCTGCAATGGACGAGAGGCTGAGTCAGCAGCAGGGGAATCACTTAGAGTGTGTTGGGGGCTGGGGAACCAGGGCAGGGGATAAGGAGGGGGAGGAGAGTCCAGTAGAGTCAAATCTGGTGACTCAGGGAGAACAGAGGGTGGAGGAGAAGAAGAAGAAGAGTGTTTGAGAGTTCCTGGGGGAAGAAGTTGGAGCAGGGGCAGCGGCAAGTATAGGCTTCACCAATGGAGGAGGATCTTTGCAGAGGTCCTGCTGAGTTAAGATACATGGCTGTTGATCCAGATGGCTATGTGGCCCTGGCTAAAAGCCAATATCTCTGACTTTTTAAATTAGTGGGAGGTAGAAAGATCCTTCTAGGGGCCATTCAACTCCAAATGTTGGCCATTCTGAGGTACAGAGAATCTGCAACATCCGGCACTTTACTGAAAAAGAAAGATTCTGAGCCCTTAAGCGGACTTTGGTGCAGTGATCAAGGGTCAGGGAAAAAGGCATTGAAGTGCGCTGTCCCATAATGAAAGATACACAAACAGTGAAAGCAACGACACATGACACAGACAAGACAAGACAATAAAGACAGGCAATGGACGTCCAACACTGAGACCAGGACTGAGTTGCCAGCAAAACCCGATGGGCTGGCAATACCGAATCCGAATCAAAATATCACTGAGTCGAGGAGACTATTGTTCCTCAATTTCCGGAGTCCTCTGTGGTGTCCTCCAGAGACATGGCTTGAGTTCTGTAACACCACTGTCAGGCATCGTCAGAGAGAGCTCACACTCTTCATTGACAGTCAATTTGCCAAGCCCTAACCTGAAACCTGAAACCAGAAAGAGGCGCCTTACTTACCTGAGAGGGGTTCTTTGGGATCTCTCGTCCACAACTGCTCGATCTAGGTGGAACCTCCATATGTAAATGTCGGGCTAGCGTCAGAAGAAGGGACAACCAAGAGACTTTATCATGCAACAGCAAAGGATTTACTGGGGGTCCAGCATGTTTGAGCTCAGAACTCACTTGAACAGAGCAGAGAGCCCTGAGAACAGCTTAAGTAGAGCTTATATACTCTCCTTGGAGAGGGCAGAGTGGGAAGTTTATTGATGAGTCTGGGCGACTGGGTGGTTTGCGTGCAACCAGGTGAGGGAGTACATTCTGCAGTTTGGCAGTAGGGAACGGCACATTCTGGGAACAAGATTAGCAAATATTCTCAAAATTTCAAAAGTGTTTTGTTAAGCATACAGAAAAACAGGAAGTGACAAGTACCTATTTTATTAAGCTTTCACTACTGACTATCCCTTTTTTACTGGATGTTCTCTTCTACATTCAATCATCCAAGGTACAAGGTCCTATGCCCCTGTATATGGATTTATCTGAGACAACTTTGCAGAAAGTAATTCAAAGATATGGATATCAATCAGGGGCCCAATGCCCTTCTGGGCTTCAAATCTTATTTAGATTTCTGTTTTCATACATATATTTCACCTATGTTTTATATATATATATATATATCATAGTATATATATTTCATCCACGATTTCACAAATTTACAGGCATTTGTTTCACGTTCAATCAATTCCTTCTTCAGAACACATGTATTCCTCCAGGTCTCTTGACTGGTCTTTTCATGAGACTTCTTGCCAAACACATTATTATTGATTTCCATAATCACTTTTGAAGCAAAACTCACACACTGTTCATGATAAACCATAACCCTAATATTACCATTAAATGTGGAACTGGTTGGAATGAATGATTGTATATCAATATAAGATTTTCTGTATATTTTCATGTATCAATTCAAAAAATTATTTAAAATTGGAACCAGTTATATTATTTATTCTCAGTATGGTCTATTCATGCATTATCTCTATATCCAATGACACAGCGTACACCTATTGTACCCCCAATACTAATTTATACGTCTTCAAAATATTGCTCAAAGAAATGGTGGAAGAAATACTCATGTCACCTGATCTCCTTATACATTTTATCACAGTAATATTCTGGACACAAAAAGCAAAGTTTACACTTATGATTGTACCAGAGCTTTCATTGAAATGAGCTTCCTCACCATTTAATGGTTCCTGAATGAATTGTAAGCCACAATGGCTCCAACTTCAACCTTGTAAAATGGATAGATGAATACCATGAAATTTTTGAAATTCGCATGACGAGGTGGCAATGAAGAACATTTGGATGTCCTGTTGCTGATCATTATTATACCAGACAGTGCCTTGATTGATGGGTATAATGAAAATGGTGTAGAACTGAGATGCCGGTTAGTTGAAAACTGCAGAGTAGTTGGCCCAGAGCAGTGATGTGCAGGTGTGTGATAAAATATTTGTGGTGGTGCCATGTGGATCTGCCATTGACTTCCAAATGGCTTTTAGCTGATATGGTGCACCAAGCAGACCCTTATATGTAAAGGCGTCTTGTTATATGGAGAGGTTTCAGGGCAATGTTTAGAATCAGTTTGCTATCATCAAGGGGGCAAGCATATGGGATAGAAGCATGGTTGGTGCATTCTCCTGCAGACTCTGAACCACCACATGTCACAAAACTCCCTCCAACACTGTGTCCCAGTTGAACTCCTTGTATTTCGTGAAGCAAATACCAATCTCCCAGTGCAGCAGCAAGAAACACCACGAAAATTGGAGGATGACCAAATGGCTTCACAGTCCACATGGGAGACACTTCGGCCCAGTGGCCTCAGTTTACCTACAAAGAGAGAATTCAGCACCGCTGCCTCATGATCATTGGAAAATAAGAAACCATGTTCTCCAGGTAACATAGATGCAGACCCAGCTTTGATGGTTTCATGACAAATGAAGATAAAGCTCCTGACAACAACATATATTTCAAGTGCCACACCTCAGAGGCAGTTTCTCCAGAATTCTTTTGGCCAGCAGAGCTCCATGGTTGTGTAGTGTTTACACTGTCCCGTACTTTTGGAAACTCCTCTACCAGCTCCCAGGTTGGGAACTCTTGAGCATTTTCCATTCCAGATTTGTATTCACAGATTTTCAAACTCTTCCCCTCTAATTGTGTCTCACTGGGCCAAAGGAAATGTCAAGGCATTGTTCTGGATGAGAGTTGGAAGTATATTGTGTAGCACATATTTGCATACACATTGGATTCATTATCCTATTTACCATTTGAAATACTGAATCCCTGACACTAACCCATACCCTAATAGACTCTGACTACTTATCCTAAAATGATGGAGAAAAAGAAACCTAACAGGATAGAAATACAGGCCTTTCATAGGAGGCATGGTGTATACTTGGATTTTCCTTCTGCTTTATCAAGGGTATGTGTTATCATTCTTGTCAACCTTTCATTGGAATATTTCTCCATGAGTTTTTAAAGTTAACACATATGTAAATTCCTGTCTCCTTTTCTGTGTAGCCTATTCAGAACATGTATATTTTTATGCATATATAGACTTCTACCTGGTATCACACGTACATTCTTGTGAGCAAACTGACTTTGGAATTTACAAATTATGAGAATACATCACTGCCCCTAAATACTGATTGAACTGAAAATTCAACCTATGGGTGAGCTTCCTAGTGAACAACATTAAACATAAATCCATGTTCAGTAAAATTAATATTTTTAGGTATGTGGATGATATATATTTCATGATAAATTTCGATTGGCATATATATTGCTACATTTTAATGTGTGTGTGTGTGTGTGTGTGTATATATATATATATATATATATATATATATATATATATATATATACTCTTCAGATTTTCCAAAATATGAAATATATGTGTCTTATTATACACTCCGTAAATTCATTCTAGTTCGTGTATGTGGATTTATAATCAACATTTCACATTTCACAAAATTATTCTCAGAAATATTCAACCACCTGAAATACATATTTGTTTCCTAGTACTGAAAACTAACTTCAGTGAATGGTCCTTATATATCCTAATATTTCTATAGTAACTGACCAGGATTAACATCAATGCAGTTAGATTCCTATGGGACATGATATGTATTTTGAAGTTTGTTTTTATTCAACACTGGTACATTACTTTTTCTTCAGTTTATGGACATCATAGGATATATCCTTTCATCCACAAGTTCACAAATTTATAGGCATTTGGTTCACTTTCAATCACTTCCTCTTTCAGAAAACATGTATTCCTTTATGATTATTTAGTGGTCTTTTCACTAGACTTCTTTCTAAACATATTATTTTCGATTCTTTAATCATTTTTGAAGCAAAACTCACACACACTTCATGATAAATCGTAACCCTAATGTTACCATTAGAAGTACACAAAGTACACCTATTTGTACTCCCAATACTAGTTGATACATGTTCAAAATATTGCTCCCAGAAATGGTGGAAGAAATACTCATGTCACCTGATCTACATATACATTTTATCACAGTGATATTCTGGACACAAAATGCAAAGATCACACTGATGATTGTAACAAAGCCTAAATGGAAAGTGAGCATGAATTACTAAAAACATCCATGTCCAGGTTACTTAATGCTCTCAAATGTCAATCCTATTGGTGACTACATGTTTGTTTCTTCCTTAGATTATATATTCAACCTCAACCCTGTGAAAATGTTTAATCCTATTACTCACTTTATAATTTGTCTGATTTCCTAATGTCTCTATTGATATCTGCTTTCCTACATATTTTCCCCAGTTCATCAATGTGACTGACTCTTCACATGTGCTGATATTTACATTCACTCTCTACCCGAAACCATATTGCTGAAGAACTTTTGGTCCAGATCCTATATTCACTCTTCTTTCTAAACCTTCCGACTATCTTCCTAATCCTACCGACTCTCACTTTTTGACTGGATGTTTTCTTCCACATTCAGTCATCCAAGGCACAAGGTCCTATGCCATTGTATATCGATTTATCAGAGACATCTGTGCAGAACATAATTCAAAGCTAAGTATCCCAATCAAGGGCTCAATAGCCGTCCGGGCTTCAAATCTTACATACATTTCGGTTTTCATACTTACATTTCACCTGTATATTCTTTTAAATATTGCAGGTTCCAAATACCATTATTCATCCCCCAAATTATTTCTAACCCAAATCGAACCTGTTGTTAATCCTAAGCATACACTCTTCCCTCAATCTAACTACAGAAGAGCATGGACAGAGTTGGTCTTACAATAGAGGAATGTAGGTGATCTTCCACCTGCTGAGAACCTCAGAGTTCCATGCAGATATGATCCTTGGAAAAGTTGTAGGCAGCTATGAAGGACCTGAGAGAGCAAAACTTATTTTACATGGCAAACAACCTGGAGAGGATGAAAGGATGTGTCTGAATCAGCCTCTCTCTTCTTAATGTAGAGAAGATGGACCAAAGCAGGCCTGTGTGGAGAGAAGTTCCCCGTTGACTATGGTTGATATACCATTCTGACTTGTGAAAGTGTCACAGGAAGTAGGAGCACCCTCCATCTCATGGGACCATTTGAAGCAACTGTTAGAACAAAGTGGTTGCCAGGGCATTGACCTCATTCATTTTTGAAGAAAGTGACTTCACCTCACTTACTTGGTGATGGAACTCTCTGAACTTGGGATCCAGGAAGCCAGGCACCCAGAGATAGTCCCAGTCGCTGTCCCAGTGGGATAACTTGTTTCGATTTACCAAGGACAGACAGTCTTTTATGGTATCTACTGATGTGAAGATGGACAAATGCCAGGAGAGCTCTGTAGAGGGACCTTTCCTAAGAAAGCAGGTAGTCGCTCACAGTTGGTTCCTGACAACTTCACAGAGTTGGCCGAGGAGACCAGATCTGAGACAGGACAGGCCAATTCAGGGTAACATACTATGGTCGACCAGTCCGAGGACACTCTGGATAGTCAAAGACTTATTGGGGGTAGGAAGTGCCTTTGTGGTTGTTGGTGTAAGTTTATGGTTTTTATTCATGTTCTCAGAATAGGTAGGAAAGGCAGTTTGTTTGGTATGGAGTGGAGTACTTCTAGAAAGCCGTTTGACAATGCTAGTGTCTGTGTATCCCACTGTGTCCGTGTTTGTAGACATGAGAAAAGAGAATGCATCAATGAATACGTCCTGTCTAGTAGAAAGCTTCCCAGCATTCATCCTACCCAATTTATGAGTGGATTGTAGCTTGACTTATGGATGAGCAACCCCTACTATCCTCCTATGTTCCTGTTTTCTTCCCGAATTCTGGCCACTATCCAGAATAGGCTCATGTTTTTGTGTCCAAGATATGTGCCACCTCCAAGCTCTGTGACATGGCCATGTACTGGATAGCAGAATGGAGTGGCGAGCATCGCAGAAAATGCAGATATCAATGTGACCAGGAAAGTCTCAGTGGAGAAACCCTGCTTTGGGCCTTTTGCTTACCTATTGTTCTGTTGCCCTGAGTGTAAGAAAGTTTCTTGCCTCAGGCCACCCCTTTTTGAAGCCTGAAGAAAACAGTTTTCAAATGGAAATTAATGGGCATCACCTGTAGCTCTTTGGTTAATTGCTTTGGAAAGGGATGTGTCGGAATAAGCCTCTTGTCCCTGTGTCAGGCTATGAGTTAGATTCTCAGCACCTGATGGATCTAAAGTACGTTCCCATGTGTGTATCGAAAACCGAAATGTAAAAATATCAGTCATTCTGGAAGAAGTCTCTTGCCTTTCTCTGTTAGGTTCCTGACCTCCATCAAGTGAGAATAGGGATCCTTTGGTTAAAATGAGTTCTTCAAAGGCCTGCAGAGGGTAGACAATAGGTGCTTGTGTTTCCTCATTACTCCAAATCACATAAAGAATCTATACCTGACAGTCAGTAGGCCTCAAATTGGAGAATCAGAGCAGTATTAACGGCAGGCTTATTTGATCACTCCAGGTTCAGAGAAAAGGGGTCCAGTCCACCCTTACTTTAGGCAAAAGAGGGGCAAGGGAGCATATTTTGGACACTGTCTTGGGCTGCACCCATCATGTAAACCTTCAGCCAGAGGTTTTGATGAGTGTCTCAATGGAAGAAGATGTGGGCCATGTGGGAGTGTTTTGGTTTTAATTGTGGTTGGAAGAGATTACTTGGTCAACCTCAGCTGGAACTCTGGTGTGTTTCCCCTAAGAGACTGAGTTCTGGAACTGAACTCATACAAGTATTGCCATGAATTGCGTTGGGATTTTAGGAGGCCACGCATGAGAGTCGCCATTGGAAACTGAGATCTAGGCTCAGGGTGGCTTTCCACACAGCACTGGGAATCTCAGCCAGGATATCACATGATTTTTTTCTGAAAGTCTTGGCAGACATAGTTGAGAGTCAAAACAAACATGGACCTCACTTTGTAGACCTCAATGGGCCTGGATTCACGTGACCATTTTGCCACTTTTTTGGATGACTTGCCTGTGAGAGTTCTCCAGAGCATTCATTGAAATGAGCTTCCTCACCATTGAATGGTTCCTAAAATAATTGAAACTCACAGTGCCTCCAATATCATCCTTGAAAAATGGCTAGATAAATACCATGACATTTTTGAAATTCCCTTGACCAGGTGGTACAGGAGAACCTTTGGATGTACTGTTGCTGATCCTGAGTGTACCAGACAATGCCTTGATTGACTGGGTTTCATGAAAATGGTGTAGAACAGAGATGCCAGTAAGTTGGAGCCTACTGAGTAGTTGACCAAGAGCAGTGGTGTGCAGTTTTGTGATAAAATTTCTGTCCTGGGGCCTTGTGGATCTGCCTTTGACTTCCAAATGGCTTGTGGCTGACATGGTGCATCCTGCAGACTCTTATATGTAAAGGCATCTTTTTATAAGGAGAGCTTTAACCGAAATGTTCACAATCAGGTTATTATGGTCAAGGGGGCAAACTATGTGGGATAGAAGCCTGGTTGGTGCATTCTCCTGCAGATCCTGACCCACCATACCTGACAGAACTCCCTCCAGCTCTGAGTCCCAGTTGAGCTCCTTGTATTCCGTGAAGCAAATACCAAATTCCCAGTGCAGCACCAAGAAACACCACGAAATGTGGAGGATGACCAAATGGACTCACAGTCAACATGTGGATACACTTAGCCCCCATGGCAACAATTTGCCTACAAAGAGAGAATTCAGCACTACTGCCTCATGTTCATTGGAAAATAAGAAAGCATATCCTCCAGGTCACAGAGAATCAGACCTAGCTTTGATGGTCTCACTAGAAAGGAAGCTAAAGTTCCTGACAACAACATATATTTCAAGTGCCCATCCTTAGAGGCAGTTTATCAAGAAGTCTTTAGGCAGGCAAAGGTCCATGTTTGTGGAGTGGTTTACCCTGTCTCTTACTTTTGGAAATTCCTCTACCATATCCAAGGTTGTGAACTCCTGATAATTTTCCATTGCAGATATGTATTCAAAGATATTCTAACTCTTCTCCTCTAATTTTGTCTTACTTGGGGCGAAGGTGATGTCTAGGCATTGTTCTGGATGAGAGTGGGAAGATTTTGTGTAGCACATATTTGCACACACATTGCATTCATTTTCCTATTTTTCATACGAAATACTGAATCCCTGACACTAACCCACACCCTTCTAGACTCTGAATACTAATCCTAATATGATGGAGGCAAATATCCCAAACACTAGAGAAATACAAGCAGTTCAGGGAAGGAATCATGTATAGTTGGACTGCCTTTTTGCATGATTTTTCGTAGGTGATACAAATCTAGTGAATTTTTAATTGAAATAGTTCTCCATTGATTTTAAAGTTCACTTATGTGTGAATTCCTGTCTCCATTTCTCTGGAGCCTATTCAGCACATGTATTTTTATATGCACAAATAGAATCCTACTTAGTATCACTCATACATTTTTGTGAAGTGGCTGACTTGGCAGAAAGAAATTCTGAGAAGAGATCACTCCTCCTAAATGCTTTTGGAACTGAAAATTCAACCTATGGGTGAGCTTCCTAGTTGAACAACATTATACATAAATCCATGTTCAGTAAAATGAATATATTTGAACCTGTGGATTATGTATATTTCATGATGAATTTTGTTTGGCATATATATTGCTACTTTTTAATGTGTCTGTGTGTGTTTTTTGTATATATATATATATATATATATATATATATATATATATATATATATATATATACACTCTCCTGACTTTTCAAAATATGTAATATTTGTGTCATATATACACTCCCTAAATTCATTCATGTTAATTAATGTGGATTTATAATCAAATTTTCACAAGTTTATGCTCAGATATATTCATCCACCTGGAATATATTTTTGTTTCCTAGTACTGAAAACTAACTTTGTTAAATGGTCCTTACAAATCCTATTGTTTCTACAGTAACTGACCCAGTTTAACATCAATGCAAGTAGATTCCAATGGGATATGATGTGTATTTTGACGTTCAATTTAATTAAACACTGTTACATACTATTTCTTCGGTTTTTGCACATCATAGGATATATATTTCATCCACAAGTTAGTAAATTTATAGGCTTTTGTTATACTTACAATCACTTCCTGCTTCAGAACACATGTATTCCTCTATGTTTCTTGACTCGTCTTTTCATGAGACTTCATTCCAAATACATTATTTTCCATTTCCATAATCACTTTTGAAGCAAAACTCACACACCCTTCATGATAAAACATAACCCTAATATTACCATTTGATGTATAACTCGATGGAATGAATGATTGTATATCAATATAAGATTTCTTATATATTTTCAGATATCAATTCAATCCATTATTTAAAGTTGAAACAGTTATATTATTTATTCACAGTATTGTCAATTCATGCATTACTTCTATATTCATAGACACAGGGTACAACTTTTGTACCCCCAATACTAATTTATACGTCTTCAAAATATTGCTCCCAAAATGTTAGAAGAAATACTCATGTCACCTGATCTACATATACATTTTATCCCAGTAATATTCAGATCACAAAATGCAAAGGTCACACTTATGATTGTACCAAAGCCTAAATGGAAAGCAATCCTGGATTACTAAAAACATTCATGTCCAGGTTGCCTATTGCTCTCAAATGTCAATGATATTGGTTAGTACATATTTGTTTCTTCCTAAGTTTATATATTGAAACTCAACACTGTTGATAATGTCTAATCCTATCACTCACTTTATACGTTGCCTGATTTCATAATGTCTCTATTGATATCTGCTTTCCTACGTATTTTCTCCAGTTCATCCTATACTCACTCTTCGTCCTAATCCTACCAGCTATATTTCTAATCCTACCGATTATCCCTTTTTGAATGGATGTTCTCTTCAACATTCAATCATCCAAGTAAAGGTCAGGCGAGCGTTGGAGGAAGAGTCCACCAAGAGACTATCTCATGAAACAGCAAAGGGTTTATTGGGGGTCCAGCATGCTGGTACTCAGAGCTCACTTGAATAGAGTAGAGAGCCCTGAGAAAAGCTTAAGCAGAGCTTATATACTTTCCTTTGTGATGGCAAGGAGGGAAGTTTATTGATGGGTCAGGGCAAGTGGGCAGTTTGCGTGCAACCGGGTGAGGGAGTACATTCTGCAGTTTGTCAGTTGGGGACAGCACATTATGGGAACAAGATTAGCAAACATTTCTCAAGAATTCAACAGTGTTTTGTTAAGCGTAGAGAAAAAAAGGAAGTAACAAGTGCCTATTTTATTAACTTTTCATCCCCCAATTCTTCTTCTGGCTACTTTTAATCATAAAAGTGATCATTGCCGGGTGTCACATTCTATGTCTGCTAGTGGGGTATTACCATAAGTTCAACTTGTCCAATTTGAGCTTGGAGAAAAGAAATTACACGGTTTAGCAAACAGGATTTTATAGTTAGCAATAATATGAGGATTATTATTGGACTGGCCAGGGTTGATAAATTCATAGTTAACGAGGGGACTGTGTGAACCAAGACTCAAACCACCCTTTATGGGCCTCCCTCTCTCGTTGACACTCTTCAAGGCATTTTTAATTTACTCATAGATTTTTTAACAACTCCACTATGGTCAGCATAAACACAACATTCTTCCATCAATGCAGAACAAAGGACCCCTTCTCTCATGAAGAGGAGGATCAACACTCGACTGTTCTGTAAAACAACTTCAGAGAGAGAGGTTAAAAATTCCTGAAAAGCTGTGATAGAGGTTTCTAATATCTTTAAGTTTTGGTGTATTGTTGCTTCTTATTGGGTCATTTGATGTGTCTCATGGACCAAGGCAGTAGTTCTTGTGCCCACCCCTGCAGCAACTCCTATTCCTAATAGGATGGCTAAAGTGAGGGATATATGTTCCCAGTGGAACCGGGTTTTATGGCCACCTATTTGATCTTCAAATGAGCCTGCGTCATAATAAAGCACTCTGGGAAACATCTGCACCATTACACAATTAATCCCAGCTGTTGACCATTTGATGAAAACATAAACAATGTTTAAGTATATAGAATTATACTGTTTTAGGCACGGACAAGGCAAGGCACCTAAGATAGTACCAAAGACAGGGAGACAGTCCTGTTTGTTGCAAACGGTTTCAGAGGGCATTACTTCTGTTGTAATCAACTAATCCCCTGAAACCCAAGTTTCGGTAGTTTCAGAATTTTGTACCCAACATGTAAGGGAAGGGGCTCAGAAGTTCACAGTCTGCAGAAGTTCACAAAAGGCAGTTTTTTTCCTGCTTTTTCCTCTGTTCTGGGCAAGTTAACTTTTCAAGGCCACCTGGGTGAGGGAGAGCTTTTTCTTCCCTTTATATTTTCCCCCTGCCAGCTGTTACCATGGAGCCCAGTTGGTAACATCTTTATCATAAAAATCTAGCCATCTCTGTGAAGCCCCAGCTCAAGGCCAGAGGCCTTGTTCACATATTTTGTGAAAAACTAGTAATGAGGTGTCTAGCGTAGGAGTGCTGATTGTTTTAGCCAGTGGCCAAGTAGAAGAGGGCAACACTAAAAGAGGAAGTTTATCTACTCTGAACTCTTTTATAGGGACTCTTTTGCTGAAAGCCCTAAAGTCAGCCATGGTGAAGACTTCTGGAGAAGGTCAGTTAAGACTTTTCTGAGGGCCTGGTACAGAGGGGGAAGACGGGGAAGGTGTGGCTGTGAGCAGCTCCATTGATCTGAATGAGGTAGGGGAGATTTAAAGAATAATGGGAAAGGGGTCTGGGATTTTCCTAGAAACAAAAAGTTGAGCAGTAGAACAGGTAGAGCAAAGGGGAAGACGGGAGTTAGTATCCCTAAAAACTGTGAGGGACTTTAAATTCTTAGTAACCTGTTTTCAGTGATGACAAAGAAATTTTAAAGGCCATTTTCATTTCATTTTGGATAGGGGTCTAAGGGCTCTCCTCAGCTGATTTGAGCTTTGGGTTAACTGGTAAGAGGACCTGCTGGGACCCGGTGCAGGCTCTGACAGGAGAAGAGATTAGTGAGTGGGTGGAGGGGTACCTATGTACCTGCTACCTCAGCAAGAGAGTAATGGTCTGAGAATTGGCGGAGGTTTGGGTTTTTGATCTAGAAATTGGAGGGGAGAAATCATGTTGCTGAGGTGGGAGTGACCGCTGCAGGTCTGGAGCAGAAGGCTGTGTGTGAGGATCTATTGGAGAAGCATAGTTCAGGATGTGAGCAAAGGAGGGAAAAGGCCTCCACATAGGGGTATCACCTTTCACCTTTTTGATCATTTGCAGAAGTTAAAAAGGTCATGCAGATTTGAGGATCAAGAGACCCCTCTGTGGGCCATCGGTTTTGGTTATCTAATTGGTAATATGGCCAATGCTTTGTACAGAAATTGATTAGGAGTTTGGGTTCCATCAGGCACTTCCTGTATGCTCACATCCCCATGACTTACAGAAGAAGTCGGCTATCCCCCAACACAGCCGTGAGTTTTGTGTCTTTGATAGACCGCCGGGCAAACAGTAATCTAGGCAAGCCAACCTGCATCTGGCTCACGTGTCGCTACATCCATAATGATTGTTTCCATTATCTATTGTGTAGAAGGGATTTAATGGAATTTTAGTGGGATCCTCTTCATCAAGGATATCCCAATAGGAAAGACCTATACCCAGCTGACAAATATCTGGGGGGAGAGATGGCCACCAGGTCCCTAAATGGGCTGTATGCAAGATAGACCATACTTCTTTTCCAGTAGGATTGTGATCAGCCATCGCTGCTGAACGGGCTGATGAGGGTTAGTACTACTGGTGGTGAAGGGGAGAGTCTATAGCCTTATCCACATGGCGAATACACAATTTGAAAGTGTTACCAGTCTTTTCCAGTTTCCAGTCAGAGTCTGGACAGGCCGCAGGCTTGAGATGAGAGATATGGAAACAGGAAGAGATTCTGTCTACCTTTACTGCTGTAGGTGTTATAAGTAGCACCTGCTATGGTTCGTTCCAGCGGGGTTCCAGGGATGACACCTGATGTCATGTTACCTAGACGAAGTCTCTTACTTGATATCGATGTGCAGTTCCCTCTTCTCCAGTTTGGTAGGCAGTGGCCATCTGTTTTCGCAGGTATCCCTGAGTTCTTTTAAGAACTTTAAGTCTTTCAAGCAAGGGGGTGTGGAAGGGATCGTTAGGTCTTAGAGTTGGGGTTAGGTCCCGTCCTGGAGGAGAGGCACCATAGAGAATTTCATAGGGGGTGAGGTTACACAAAGAAACACAGGGAGTATTTCTTGCATTAAACAGTGCATAAGGCAGGAGCATAGTCCAATCTTTTATGCCGGTCTCTAAGCTTAATTTTGTTATGGTCTCTTTAATGGTTCTATTCATTCTTTCTACCTGTCCTGAACTCGGTGGTCTATAAGCACAATGTAACTTCCAATTAATCCCCAGGGTCCTGGCAAACCCCTGACTTACCTGAGCCACAAACGCCGGTGCATTATCAGACCCTATTACTTTAGGGAGGCCGTTTCTTGAAAAAATATCTTCCAGGATCATTTGACCACCATTTGTGTTGTTTCTTTTTTTTCTTTTTTCTTTTTTTTTTCCTGGGGAGGGCTTCAATCCATCCTGAAAATGTATCTACAAAGACTAGGAGATATTTCAGTCCATCCCTTGCTGGCTTAATTTTAGTTAAGTCCACTTCCCAGAATTGTCCTGGTCTGGCTCCTCGTAGGTGCTTTCCTGCAGGAAGCTTGGAAGGGTAAGCATTAACCAATTGATGGACCCGAAAGGCTTTTGTAACCTGTTTAGTTATTTTCTTTCGCTGTGAGTCGGTTAGTGGAAAACTCTGTTCTTGATCCTTCAGGAATGAATGCAATTTCTTTGAACCAAGGTGAGTGAGTTGATGTACATTTTCTACTGTCATATT
Source organism: Callospermophilus lateralis (assembly GCF_048772815.1). NCBI lineage: Eukaryota > Metazoa > Chordata > Mammalia > Rodentia > Sciuridae > Callospermophilus > Callospermophilus lateralis. The sequence goes on from NW_027514303.1 coordinate 97,636, forward strand.
TAGAGCCGTGATTATAGGAGTTTTTACTGAAGGATTTAGAAATTCCAATTGGGGGCCTTCAGGGTTAAAAGTTATTTTGGCCCGGAGCTTGGTGAGCAGATCTCTGCCCATCAATGGGGCAGGGCATTTTTGGATTACTAAAAAGGAGTGATGGATATTTTTTCCTCCTGGTCCATGGTCCTCTTAGTTGTCCAAGCTCGATATTTACTGTAATTAGCCCCTTGAATTAGAGACCTTTTATTTGAAAGAGAGCCCAATGGGGCCTTAAGGGCTGAGTATATTGCCCCTGTATCTACTTCATAGTTTACTGGGGTACCCTCTACTTCAAAAGTTACCCTGACCTCTGTGAGGAGATCTGAACCCCGACGTTCTTAGTCATCCTCCAGAGTCAGAATGGCTGGCTGGCATGGCTGTCTCTTTCTAGGGCCCTCTTTGACCCAGAGTCCATTTTCTTTACAGTAGGCACATGGATCTGAGGCCAGGGGTGGCCTGTAGTGTGGGCCCAGGTATTCCTTCCTGTCTCCATGTTTCTTATTTCTGACCTATTTGTTTTTGAGACCAAGACCTTAGTCAATGCCTTAGTCTGTCTTTTTCTTTTATCCTCCCTTTGCTCCCTACTCTTCCTCAGTTTCTACCTTATAGTATACCTTCTTGACTTCTCAGACTAAATCTCTCAAAGTCATATCTTGTAATCCATCTAAGCATTGTAACTTTCTTTTAATATCCAGGGCAGCTTGCCCAATAAAGGCCATCATGCGTATGCATTTTGATCCTCTGCCTGAGGATTGAAAGGAGTATATCTCCTATATGCCTCCATAATTCTCTCTAGACACATAGAGGGGGAATCATCAGGCCCTTGAATAATCTCTCTTACCTTGGCCAAATTTGTTGGTCACCTAGCGGCCACTAAAATACCCGCAATTAGAACCCGGTGATAAGTGGACAAATGCTCCCTACCTTCAAAGGTGTTGGGGGCCCAGTTGGGTTGGTTCAAGGGAAAGTCGTGTTGAATATTTTGGGAAGTTGTGTCGGTCACCCATCTGGTCCGAGAATATTTTTTTCTAGCTTCCAGGAGGATTCTCTTTTGTTCCTCTGTCATGAAGAGAGTCCCTAGGTGTTGTTGGCAGTCATCCCAATTAGGCTGGTGTGAAAACATCAATGACTCAACCACAACTGATAGCCGGGTGGGGTCCTCGGTAAAAGGGGGATTGTTATTTTTCCAGTTATATAGGTCTGAAGAGGAGAAAGGCCAATATTGATAGTCTTGCATTTTTCCCCCAAGGACGTCGACAGTCACTGGCCCGTAGGGATAGAGGGGGAGCATCACGGGAGTTCCAGCATTTTCAAATATTCACCGCCGGCGAGTTCCTTTAGCTGGACCAGTTTCCTCCAGCGGAGGAGGGGCTGTGTGTGCAGCGGGGGAGTTATCTGGCGGGCGCTGGGCTGGCTTAGCTTCCTCCAATGGTGGAGAGGCTGAGTCAGCAGCAGAGGAATCACTTAGAGGGTGTTGGGAGTTGGGGGATGTGGGCAGGAGATAAGGAGGGGGAGGAGAGTCCAGTAGAGTCAAATCTTTGACTCAGGGAGAACACAGGGTGGAGGAGGAGGAGGAGCAGAGGGTTTGAGAGATCATGGGGGAAGGAGTAGGAGCAGGGGCAGGGGCAAGGAAAGGCCTCACTCATGGAGGAGGAGATTTGCAGAGGTCCTTCCAAGTAAAGATATATGGCTGTTGATCTGGATGGCTATGTTTCCCTGGCTGAAAGACAATATCTCTTACTTTTTAAATTAGTGGGAAGTAGAAAGATCCTTCTAGGGGACATCCAAATCTAAAGGTGGGCCATTCTGAGTCACAGAGAGTCTGCTAGGTCCAGGGTTTTACTGAAAAAGAAAGACTCTGAGCCCTTAAGTGTACTTTGGTCCAGTGATCAAGGGTCAGGGACAGAGGCATTGAAGTGCTCTGTCCCATAATGAAAGGTACACAAACAGTAAAAGCAACGACACACGACACAGACAAGACAAGAAAATAAAGACACGCAATGGACGTCCAACACTGAGACCAGGACTGAGTAGCAGGCAAAACCCGATGGGCTAGCAATACCGATTCTGAAACTAAATATCACTGATTCGAAGAGACTATTGTTCCTCGATTCCAGAATCCTCAGCGGCGTCCCCCAGGTACGTGGCCTGTGGCTCTGTGACACGTCTGTCAGCCACCATCGGAGAGAGCTCACACTCTTCATTGACAGCCATTTTGCCAAGCCATAACCTGAAACCTGAAACCAGAAAGAGGCACCTTACATACCCCAAGAGAAGCCTGTTGGGGTCTCTCGTCCGCCGCTGCCGGATCTCGGTGGAACATCCATATGTAATGGTCGGGTGAGTGTCACGGGAAGAGACCACCAAGAGACTGTCTCATGCAAAAGCAAAGGGTTTATTGGGGGTCCAGCATGCTGGGGCTCAGAGCTCACTTGAATAGAGCAGAGAGCCCTGAGAACAGCTTAAGCAGAGCTTATATATTTTAATTGGAGAGGGCAGGGAGGGAAGTTTATTGATGGGTCCGGGTGAGTGAGATGTTTGCGTGCAAACGAGTGAGGGAGTACATTCTGCAGTTTGGCAGTTGGGGTCAGCACATTCGGGAAACAAGATTAGGAAACAGTTCTCAAGATTTCAACAGTGTTTTATTAAGCATACAGGATAACAGGGAGTGACAAGTACCTATTTTGTTAAACACTCACTACCGAATATACTTTACCAGATTTCCTAATGTCTCTATTGATATCTGATATATTTCCTACATATTTTCAACAGTTCATCATTGTGACTGACTCTTCACATGTGTGGACATTTACATTCACTCTATACAAAAAACCCTATAGCTAAATAACTTTTGGTCCAAATACTATACTCACTCTCCTTTCTAAACCTACCGACTATCTTTCTAATCCTACCGACTATCCCTTTTTAACTGAAAGTTCTTTTTGACAATCAATCATCCAAGGTACAAGGTCCTATGCAATTGTATATCGATTTATCTGAGACATCAGTGCAGAAAATAAAACAAAGCTAAGTATCACAATCAAGGGCCCAATGCCCTTCTGGGCTTCAAATCTTACCTCAATTTCTGTTTTCATACTTATATTTTACCTATATATTCTTGTAAATATTGCAGGTTCCCAATACCATTATACATCCAGCAGAATGATTCCTAATCCAAATCAAACCTGTTATTAACCTTAACCATACACTGTTCCCACAATCTAAATTTACAGAAGAGCAGAGACAGAGTTGGTCTTACAATACAGGAATGTAGGGGATGTTCTAACTGCCGAGAAACTCAAAGGTCCATGCAAAAATGATCCCTGAAGAAGTAGTGGCTAACTGGGTAACTATGAAGGAACTGAGAGAGCAAAAGTCATCTTCCATTGCAAACAACCTGGTCAGGATGAAGGGATGTGTCTGAATCAGCCACTCTCTTCTTAATGTAGAGAAGAAGGACCAAACCAGGCCTGTGTGGAGAGCTGTTTCCAGTTGCCTATGGTTGATATACCATTCTAACTTGTGAAAGTGTCACAGGAAGTAGGTGTAGCCTCCATTTCATGGTATCCTTGGAAGCAACTGTTAGGACAACATGGTTGCCAAGGCAGTGACCTCATTCAGTTCCTGATGGAAGTGACCTCACCTCACATCCTTGGTGATGAAAATCTCTGAACTTGGCATTCAGGAAGCCAGGCACCCAAATCCAGTCCCAGTCCCTGTCCCTGTGTTCTCACTTCTTTGGATTTACCAAGGACAGAGTCAGTCTTTCTTATTACCTACTGATGTGTGCATGGCCAAATGCCAGGAAAGCTCTGAAGAGTGGCCTTTCCTGAGAAAGCATGTATATTGGCTCACTGTTGGCTCCTGACAACTTCATGGAGTTCACCAAGGAGACCAGATCTGAGAAAGGACAGGCCATTTTGGGAAAACATTGTATGGCCCACCAGTCAGAGGACACACCGGATAGTCAGAAACCTACTTGGGGAAAAGAGGTGCCTTTGTGGGTGTGGGTGTGTGTTTGTGGTTTTGTCTCATGTTCTGAGAATAGGTAGGAAAGGTGGTTTGTGTGGTTTTTAGTGAACTGTTTCTAATAAGTGATTTGACAAGGTGACTGTTTCTATTTCTGTGTATCCCAATGTGTTCGTGGTTGTAGACATTAGAAAAGAGAATGCATCAATGGATGTGTCCTGTCTAGTAGAAAGCGTTCCAGCATTCATCCTGCCAAATTCATGAATGCAATGCAGCTTGCCTTATCAATGGGCAACACCTGCTATATTCCTAAGTTGCTGTTTTCTTCCTGAATACTGGCCACTCTCCAGAATAGGCTCATGGTTGTGTGTCCAAGATATGTACTACGTCCAAGCTCTGTGACATGGCCATGTACTGGATAGCTGAAGGAATGGCGAGCATCTCAGAAAACTCAGATATCAGTGTGACCAGTAAGTTTCAGTGGAGAAAACCTGCTTTGGGCCTTTTGCTTACCTTTTGTTCTCTTCCCATGTATGTCAGCAAAGTCTTTGCCTCAGACCACAGCTTTGTGAAGCCTGAAGAAAACATTTTTTAAATAGAAATTAATGGGCCTCACCTGTGGCTCTTTGCTTAATTGCATTGGAAAGGGATGTGTCTGAATCAGCCTCTTGGCGCTGTGTGAGGCTGTGGCTTAGATTCTCAGCACCTGATATATCTAAAGAAAGATCCCATGTGTGCATCCAAAACCAAAATGGGCAAAAGAGTAGTCATTGTGGATGAAGTCTTTCGCCTTCCTCTGTAAGGCTCCTGACCTCCATCAAGTGAGAATAGGGATCCTTTGTTTCAAATTAGTTCTTCAAATCCCTGCAGAGGCTAGCCCATAGGTGCTTGGGTTTTCTCATGACTCCAATTCACATAAAAAGCCTAAACCCCAGAGTCAGTAGTCCTCAATTTGGAGAAGCAGAGCAGTATTAACAGCAGGTCTTTTGTTCACTCCTGGATTACAAGAAGGATGTCCAGGGCACCCTGACTTTAGGCAAATGAGGGGCAAGGGAGCTTATTTTGGACACTGCCTTGGCCTGCGTCCTTCATGGAAAACTCCAGCCAGAGATAAAAACGAGTGTCTAGATGGAATAAGATGAGGGTCATGTTGGAGTGTTTTGGTTTTAAATGTGGTCATTTGTGTGGGTGTTGGAAGAGATGTGTGGGTCAACATAGGCTTGAACTCTGGTGTGATTCCCCTTAGAGACTGAGTTCTGGAACTGACCTCAGAGAAGTACATCCATGAATTTTGTTGCAATTTTATTAGACCACGCATGAGAGTCACCCTTGGAAACTGAGATATAGGCCCAGGATGGCTTTCCACAGAGCACTGGAAATCTCAGCGAGCATATCACATGATTTTATTCTGAAAGACTTGGCAGCCATAGTTTAGAGTCAAAACACACATACACCTCACATTGTAGAACTCAATAGGCCTGGCTTCTTGTGACCTTTTGGCCACTCTTTGGGAAGCCTTGCCTGTGAGAGTTCTTCAGATCTTTCATTGAAATGAGCTTACTCAGCATTTCATGTTTCCTGAATGAATTGAAACCCACAGTGCCTCCAAATTCAACCTTGAAAAGTGGATACATAAATATCATAAATTTTTTAAATTCCCATGACCAGTTGGCACTGGAGAAACTTTGGATGTCCTGTTGCTGATCATGAGCATACCAGACAGTGTCTTGATTGACTGGGTTTGGTGAAAATTATGTAGCACAGAGATGCCAGTAAGTTGGAGCCTGCTGAGTAGTGGCCCTAGAGTAGTGGTGTGCAGGTGTGTGATAAAACATCTGTGTTGTGGCTATGTGAATCTGCCATTGCCTACCAAATTGCTTGTGAGTGACATGGTGCAGGTAGCAGACGCTTGTATGAAAAGGCATCTTGTTATATGGAGAGGTTTCAGGGCAATGTTCAGAATAAGTTTGCTATGGTCAAGGGGCAAAGCATTGTGGGATATAAGCCTGGTTAGTGCATTCTCCTGCAGACCCTGACCCACAACACGTGACAGAACTCCCTCCAACACTTTGTCCCAGTTCAACTCCTTTTATTTCATGGAGCAAATACCAAACTCCTAGTGCAACAACAAGAAACACCACGAAAAGTATAGGATGACCAAGAGGCTTCACAGTCCAAATGGGGAGACACTTAGGCCCCAGCTGCCACAGTTTACCAACGAAGAGAGAATTCAACACTGCTGCCTCATTTTCATTGGTAAATAAGAAACCATGTCCTCCAGGTCACGTAGATGCAGATCTAGCTTTGATGGTCTCACTACAAAGGAAACTAAAGCTCCTGGAAACAACGTATATTTCAAGTGCCCAACCTCAGAGGCATTTTCTGCAGAAGTCTTTAGGCCAGCAGAGCTCCATGTTTGTGGAGTGTTTACACTGTCCCTTACTTTTGGAAACTCATCTACCAACTCCAAGGTTTTGAACTCCTGAGCATATTCCATTCCAGATATGTATTCACAGATTTTCTATCTCTTCTCCTCTAATTGTGTCTTTCTTGGGGTGAAGGTAATGTCAATGCATGGCTCTGAATGAGAGTGGGAAGATTTTTGTGTGGAACATATTTCCATAAACATTGGATACATTTTTTTTATTTTCCATTAGAAATACTGAATTCCTGATACTAACCCAAAACCTACTAGATTCTGACTACTAATCCTAATATGATGGAGAAAAATAAACCAAGCTGAATAGAAATACAAGCAGTTCAGAGGGGGCATGGTGTATAGTTGAACTTGCCTTTTGCATGATAAAGGGTAGGTGTTATAAATGTACTTAATTTTTAATTGAAATAGATCTCCATGTGTTTTTAAAGTTAACAAATATGTGAATTCCTGTCTCCCTTTCTCTGTAGCCTATTCAGCACATGTATTTTTATATGCACATATAGAATCCTACCTGGCATCACACGTATACTATTGTGAGATGGCTGACTTGGCAGATACAAATTGTGAGAAGAGAAAACTCCTCCTAAACGCTGTTGGAACTGAAAATTCAACCAATGTTTTAACTTCCTAGTAATACAGTATTATTCATATCCATGTTGAGTAAAATAAATATTTTTGCATCTGTGGACGATATATATTTCATGATGAATTTCGTTTGGCACATATATTGCTACTTTACAATGCCTGTGTTTGCGTTTTGTATATATATATATATATATATATATATATATATATATATATATATATATATATATATATATATTCTCCAGATTTCTCAAAATATTTTATATATGTGTCTTATATACACTCCCTAAATTCATTCATATTCATTTATGTGGATTTATAATCAACTTTTCACTAGATTATTCTCAGAAATAATCATCCACCTGAAATTTATATTATCTTCCTAGTACTGAAAACTAACTTCAGTGAATGGTGCATACAAATCCTAATAATGCTACAGTACCTGACCCAGATTAACATCAATGCAAGTAGATTCCTATGGGACATGATGTGTCTTTTGACGTTCATTTTTATTCAACACTGGTGCATTACTATTTCTTCAGGATTGCACATGAGAGGATATATATTTCATCCACAAGTTCACAAATTTATAGGCATTTGTTTCACTTTCAATCACTTCCTGATTCAGAACACATGTATTCCTTCATGATTCTTGACTGGTCTTTTCATGAGATTTTTTTCAAACACCTTATTTTGATTTCCATAATCGGTATTGAAGCAAAACACACACACTCTTCATGATAAACCATAACTCAAATATTACCATTAGATGAATATCTGGTTGGAATGAATGTTTGTATATCAATATAAGATTTCCTGTTTATTTTCAGATATCAATTCAAACCGTTATTTAAAGTTGGAACCAGTTATATTATTTATTCACAGTATGTTCTATTCATGCATTATCTCTATATTCATATATACATGGTCCACCTATTTGTACTCCCACTAATTTATTCATCTTCAAAATATTGCTCCCAGAAGTGTTGGAAGAAATACTCATGTCACCTGATCTACATATATATTTTATCACAGTAATATTCTGGACAAAATGTGCAAAGGTCACACTTATGATTGTACCAAAGCCTAAAAGGAAAGTGAATATGGATTGATAAAAACATCCATTTCCAGGTTGCCTAATGCTCTCAAATGTCAATGCTATTGGTGACTACATATTTGTTTCTTCCTAAGATTATATATTGAAACTCAACCCGGTTGAAAATGAATAATCCTATCACTCACTTTATACTTTGCCTGATTTCGTAATGTCGCTATTGATATCTGCTTTCCTATATATTTTTCCCAGGTCATAATTTGACTGACTCTTCACATGTGTTGACATTTACCTTCATTCTCTACCCGAAACCCTATTGCTAAAGAACTTTTGGTCCAAATCCTAAACTCACTCTTCTTCCTAATCCTACCGACTATCATCCTAATCCTGTAGACTATCGTTTTTGACTGGATGTTATCTTCTACATTCAATCAACCAAGGTACAAGGTCCTATGCCATTGTATATCGATTTATATGAGACATCTATGAGGAACATAATTCAATGCTAAGTATCACAATCAATGGCCCAATGCCCTTCTGGGCTTCAAATCTTAAATAGATTTCTCTTTTCATACATATATTTCACCTCTATATTCTTATAAATATCGCAGGTTCCCAATACCATTATTCATCCAGCAGAATGATTCCTAACCCAAATCTATCATGTTATTAACTCTAACCCTACACTGTTCCCTCAATCTAACTTTACTGAAGCACAGGGACAAAGTTGGTCTTATAATACAGGAAAGTAGGGGATCTTCCACCTGCTGAGAACCTCAAAGATCCGTTCAGAAATTATATCTGGAGAAGATGTAGGCAGCTATGAAGGACCTGAAAGAGCAAAAGTCATCTTCAATAGCAAACAACCCTGTCAGGATCAAGGGTTGTGTCTGAATCAGCCTCTCTCTTCTTATTGTAGAGAAGATGGACCAAACCAGACATTTGTGGAGAGCTGTTCCTGGGTTCCTAATGTTGATATACCATTCTAACTTGTGAAAGTGTCACAGGAAGTAGAGGCAGCCTCCATCTAATGATACCCTTTGAAGCAACTCTTAGGACAAAGTCATTGAAAAGGCAGTGACCTCATTCAGTTCCTGAAGGAAGTGACCTACCTCACTTCCTTGGTAATGGAACTCTCTGAACTTGGGATTTAGGAAGCCAGGCACACAAAGGCAGTCCCACTCCCAACCCAGTGGTCTCCCTTGTTTGGATTTACCAAGGACAGAATCTGTTTTTCTTATTACCTACTGATGTGAGGATGGCCAAATGCCAGGAAAGCTCTGAAGAGAGGCCATTCCTGAGAAAGTAGGTAGTGGCTCACCGCTGGCTCCTGACAACTTCACAGAGTTGGCCAAGGAGACCAGATCTGAGACAGGACAGGCCATGATGTGGGAACATAATATGGCCCACCGGTCAGAGGACAGTCCGGAAAGTCACAGACCTACTTGGGGGAAGAAGGTGCCTTTGTGGATTTGGGTGTGTTTTTGTGGTTTTGTCTGATGTTCTGAGAATAGGTAGGAAAGGCGGTTTGTTTGGTTTGGAGTAAACTGTTTCTAGTAAGTCGTTTGACAAGGCGAGTGTTTCTAAGTCTGTGTTTCCCAATGTTTCCATTGTTTTAGACTTTAAAAAAGAGAATGCATCATTGGATGTGTCCTGTCTAGTAGAAAGCTTCCCATCATTCATCCTGCCTAATTTATGAATGGACTGTGGGTTGCCTTATTGAATGGTAACACCTGCTATCTTCCTAAGTTCCTGTTTTCTTCCTGAATTCTGGCCACTCTCCAGAATAGGCTTATGGTTTTGTGTCTATGATATGTACCACATCCAAGCTCTGTGACATGGCCATGTACTGCATAGCTGAAGGGAATGGCGAACATCTCACAAAACACAGATATAAGTGTGACAAGTAAAATCTCAGTTTAGAAACCCTGCTTTTGGCCTTTTTCTTACCTATTATTCTGTTGCCCAAATGTCAGGAATGTCTTGGCCTCAGGCCACCCATTTGTGATGCCTGAAGAAAACAGTTTTCAAATGGAATTGAATGGCCATCACCTGTTGCTAATTGCTTAATTGCATTGGAAACAGATGTGTCTCAATCAGCCTCTGGCCCTGTTTGAGGATGTGGCTTAGATTCTCAGCACCTGATGGATCTAGAAAAGTTCCCATGTGTGCATCTAAAATTAAAATTGCCAAAAGAGCACTCCTTTTGGATGAAGTCTCTCGCCTTCCTTTGTAAGGTTCCTGACTTCCATCAAGTGAGAATAGGGATCCTTTGGGTCAAATAAGATATTCAAAGCCATGCAGAGGTGCTTGAGTTTTATCATGACTCCAAATCACATTAAGAATATATACCCGACAGTCAGTAGGACCCAAATTGTAGAAGCAGAGCAGTATTAATGGCAGGCCTATTTGATCACTCCTGGTTCACAGGAAGGGTGTCCAGGCCACCCTGACATTAGGCAAATGAGGGGCAAGGGAGCTTATTTTGGACACTGTCTTGAGCTGCACCACTCAAGGAAACCTCCAGCCAGAGGTGATGATGAGTGTATATATGCAAGAAGATGAGGGTCATGTGGGAGTGTTTTAGTTTTAATTGTGGTCATTTTTGTGGCAGTTGGAAGAGATGACTGGGTCCACCTGGGCTTAAACTCTGGTGTGATTCCCCTTAGAGAGTGCGTTCTGGAACTGACCTCAGAGAAGCATGGCCATGAATTGTGTTGGGATATTAGGAGGCCACACATGAGAGTCGCCCTTGAAATCTGAGATCTATGCCCAGGTTGGCTTTCCACAGAGCACTGGGAATATCTGCCAGCATATCACATGATTTTATTCTGAAAACTTGGCAGAAATAGTTGAGAGTCTAAACACACATGGACCTCACATTGTAGACCTCAATGGGCCTGGCTTCATGTGACCTTTTGGCCACCCTTTGGGGAGACTTACCTGTGAGAGTTCTCCAGAGCGTTTATTGAAATGAGCCTCCTAATCATTTAATGGTTTCTGAATGAACTGAAGCCCACAATGACTCCAACTTCATACTTGAAAAATAGCTAGATAAATACCATGAAATGTTTGAAATTCTCATGACCAGGTAGCACTGGAGAACCTTTGGTTGTCCTGTTGCTGATCATGAGTATGCCAGACAGTGCCTTGATTGACTGGGTTTCATGAAAATGGTGTAGAAAAGAGATGCCAGTAAGTTGGAGCCTGAGTAGTGGGTCTAGAGCAATGGTGGGCAGGTGTGTGATAAAACGTCTGTGGTGGGCCCATGTGGATCTGCCATTGGCTTCCAAAAGGCATGTTACTGACATGGTGCAGTCAGCAGACCCTTATATGTAAAGGCATCTTGTTATATGGAGATGTTTCAGGGCAATGTTCAGAATCAGGTTGCTATGGTCAAGGGGGCAAGCTATGTGGGATAGAAGCCTGCTTGGTGCATTCTCCTGCAGACCCTGACCCACTACACGTGACAGAACTCCCTCCAGCACTGTATCCCAGTTGAACTCCTTTTATTTCATGAAGCAAATTCAAAACTCCAGTGCAGCAGCAAAAAACACCATGAAAAGTGGTGGACGACCATATGGCTTCACAGTCCACACGGGGAGAAAATTAGCCCCCAGTGGCCACAGTTTACCTACAAAGAGAAAATTCAGCACTGCTGCCTCATGTTCATTGGAAAATAATAAACCATGTCGTCCAGGTCACGTAGATGCAGACCCAGCTTTGATGATGTAACTACAAAGGAAGCTAAAGATCCTGACAACTACATATATTTCAAGTGCTCAATCACAGAGGCAGTTTCTCAAGAAGTCTTTAGGCCAAAGAGCTCCATGTTTGTGGAGTATTTACCCTGTCCCTTACTTTTGGAAACTCCTCTACCTCTTCTAAAGTGTACTCCTGAGCATATTCCATTCCACATATGTATTCACAGATTTTCTCACTCTTCTCCTCTAAGTGTGTCTTACTTGAGGCGAAGGTAATGTTCTCAAGGAGCGTGGAAAGGTTTTTTGTGTAGCACATATTTACATACACATTTGATTCATTTACCAATTTTCCATTCGAAATACTGAATCCCTGACACTAACCGATAGCCTACTAGACTCTGACTACTAATCCTAATATGAAGGAGAAAAATAACCCAAACAGAATTAAATACAAGCAGTTCAGAGGAGGCATGGTGTATAGTTGGATTGCCTTTTGCATTATATAGGGTAGGAGTTATAAATCTAGTCAATTTTTTTGTTGAAATAGTTCTCCGTGTGTTTTTAAAGTTAACACATATATGAATTCCTGTCTCCCTTTCTTTGTAGCCTATTCAGCAAATGTATTTTTATATGCACATATAGAATCATACCTGGTACCACACTTACATTCATGTGAGGTGGCTTACTTGGCAGATACAAATTGTGAGAAAAGATCACTCCTCCTAAACGCTTTTGGAACTTTAAATTCAACCTATGGGTGAGCTTCCTAGTTGAACAACATTATACATAAATCCATATTCAGTAAAATGAATATTTTTGGATCAGTGGATGATATATATTTCATGGTGAATTTCGATTGGCATAATATTGCTGCTTTATAATGTCTCTGTGTGTGTTTGTATATATATATATATATATATATATATATATATATATATATATATATATATATAGAGAGAGAGAGAGAGAGAGAGAGAGAGAGAGTCTCCAGATTTTTCAAAATATGAAATATATGTGTCTTATTGTTCACTCCTAAAATTCATTATATTCCCCTATGTGGATTTATAATAAATTTTCACAAGATTATTCTCAGAAATATTCATCCACATGAACTGCATATTTGTTTCTTAGTACTGACAACTATCTTCAGAGACTGGTGCTTACAAATCCTAATATTTCTACAGTAACTTTCTCAGTTGAACATCAATGCAAGTAGATTCCAATGGGACGTGAAGTGTATTTTGGCATTCATTTTTATTCAACACTGGTACATTATTATTTCTTCACTTTATGCACATCTTAGGATATATATTTCATCCACAAGTTCGCAAATTTATAGGCATTTGTTTCACTTTCCATCACTTCCTGATTCAGAACAAATGTATTCCTCCATGTTTCTTGACTGGTTTTTTCATGAGACTTCTTTCTAAACACATTATTTTCGAATTCCATAATCACTTTTGAAGCAAAACTCACACACCCTTCATGATAAACCATAACCCTAACATTACATTAGAAGTATAAGTGGTTGGAATGAATGATTGTATATCATTATAAGATTTTTAAGATATTTTCAGATATCAATTCAATCCATTATTAAAAGTGGAACTAGTTATATTATTTATTCACAGAATTGACTATTCATGCATTATCTCAATATATATAGACAGAGGGTACACCTCTTTGTACCACAAATAATAATTTATACATCTTCAAAATATTGCTCTCAGAAATGCTGGAAGATATACTTATATCACCTGATCTACATATACATTTTATTACAGTAATATTCTGGACACAAAATGCAAACTACACACTTTTGATTGTACAAAACCCTAAATGGAAAGTGAACATGGTTTAATAAAAACATCCATGTCCAGGTTGTCTAATGCTCTCAAATTTCAATCCTATTTGTGACCACATATTTGTTTCTTTTTAAGATTGTATATTCAAACTCAACCCTGTTGAAAATGTCTAATCCTATCACTCACTTTATACTTTGCCTGATTTCGTTAGGTCTCTATTGATATCTGCTTTCCTACATATTTTTCCCAGTTCATCATTGTGACAGACTCTTCACATGTGCTGATACTTACATTCAATCTCTTAGCGAAATCCTATGACTAAAGAACTTTTGTTCCAAATTCTATACTCATTCTTCTTCCTAAACCTACTGACACTCTTCCTAATCCTACTGACAATCCCTTTTTTACTGGATGTTCTCTTCTACATTCAATCATCCAAGGTACAATGTCCTATGTCATTGTATATCGATTTATCTGAGATATCTGTACAGAACGTAAATCAAAGCTAAGTATCCCAATCAAGGGCCGAATGCCCTTCTGGGCTTCAAATCTTACCTAGATTTCTGTTTTCATACATATATTTCCCTTCTATATTCTTATAAATATCACAAGTTCCCATATCATTATTCATCCCACAGATTGTTTCTTAACCAAAATCAAACCTCTTATTTACCCTAACCATAAACTGTTTCCTTAATCTAACTTTACAGAGGAGCAGGCACAGAGTTGGTATTAGAATACAGGAATGTGGGGGATCTATCACCTGCTGAGAACCACAAATGTCCATGCAGATATGATCCTTGGAAAAGATGTAGGCCGCTATGAAGGACCTGAGAGGGCAAAAGTCAACTTCCATGGTAAACAACCTGGTCAGGAAGAAGGGATGCGTCTGAATCAGCCTCTCTCGTCTTAATGTAGACAAGGTGGTCAAAACCAGGCCTGTGTGGAGAGCTGTTCCCGGGTGCTTATGGTTGATATACCATTCTAACTTGTGAAAGTGTCACAGGTAGTAGGGGGAGCCTCCAGTTCATGGGACCCTTGGAAGCAACAGTTAGAACCAAGTTTTTGCCAAGGCAGTGACCTCATTCAGTTCCTGAAGGAAGTGTCCTACCTCATTTCCTTGGTGATGGAACTCTCTGAACTTTGAATCCAAGAAACCAGGCACCCAGAGCCAGATGCAGTCCCAGTCCAAGTGGGCTCACTTGTTTGGATTTACCACAGACAGAGTCAGTCTTTCTTGGAACCTACTGATGTCAGGATGACTACATGCCAGGAGAGCTCTCAAGAGGGGCCTTTCTTGAGAAATCAGGTAGTGTCTCACTGCTGGCTCATGACAACTTCATCAAATTGTCTAAGGAGACCAGATGTGAGACAGGACAGGCAATTTTGTGGGAACATAGTATGGCCCACCAGTCAGAGACCTCTCCGGATAGTTACAGTTCTACTTGGGGTAAGGAGGTGCCTTTGTGGGTGTGGGTGTGAGTTTGAGGTTTTGCCTCATGTTCTGAGAATAAGTAGGTAAGGCAGTTTGTTTGGTTTGGAGTGGACTGTGTCTAGTAAGTCGTTTGACAAGACGAGTGTTTCTATGTCTGTGTATCTCACTGTGTCCGTGGTTGTAGACATTAGAAAAGAGAATGCATCAGTGGATGTCTCCTGTCTAGTAGAAAGCTTCCCAGCATTCATCATGCCCAGTTGATAATGGACTGTGGCTTGCCTTATGGTTGGGCCAAACCTGCTATCTTCTTAAGTTCCTGTTTTCTTCATGAATTCTGGCCACTCTCCAGAATAGGCTCATGGTTTTGTGTCCAAGATATGTACCACCTTCAAGCTCTGTGACATGGCCATGTACTGGATAGCTGAGTTTAATTGGGAGTATCTCAGAAAACTCAGATATCAGTGTGACCAGTAAAGTCTCAATTGAGAAACCCAGCTTTGGGCCTGCTGTTGTCCTGAAAGTCAGGTAGGTCTTTGCCTCAGGCCAAACTTTGTGAAGCCTGAAGAAAACAGTTTTCAAATGGAAATGAATGGGCATCACCTGTGGCTCTTTGCTTAATTGCTTTGGTAAGGGATGGGTCTGAATCAGCCTCTTGGCCCTGTGTGAGGCTTTGGCTTATATTCCCACCACCTGATTGATCTAAAGAAAGATCCCATGTGTGCATCCTAAACCATAATGGCCAAAAGAGCAGTTATTGTTGATGAAGTCTCTCACCTTCCTCTGTAAGGTTCTTGACTTCTATCAAGTGAGAATAGGGATCTTTGCATCAAATGAGTTCTTCTAATCCCTGCAGAGCCTGGCCCATAGGTGCTTGGATATTGTCATGATGCCAATTCACATAAAGACTCTAAACCCCAGAGTCAGAAGGCCTCAAATTGGAGAAGTGGAGCAGTATTAAATGCAGGCCTATTTGATCCATCCTGGTTCACAGGAAGAGTGTCCAGGCCACCCTGACTTTAGGCCAATGAGGGGCAAGGGAGGTTATTTTGCACACTGTCTTGGGCTGGGCCCCTCATGGACACCTCCAGCCAGAGGTAATGATGAATGTGTATATGGAAGAAGATGAGTGACATGTGGGAGTGTTTTGGATTTAATTGTGTTCATTTGGGTGGTGGTTGGAAGAGATGACTGGGTCCACCTGGGCTTGAACTCTGGTGTGATTCCCCTTTGAAACTGATTTCTGATTCTGATCTCAGAGAAGTATTGCCATGAATTTTGTTAGGATTTTAGGAGGCCATGCCTGAGAGTCGCCTTGGAAACTGAGAGCTAGCCCCAGGGTGGCTTTCCCCAGAGTGCTGGGAAT
This sequence comes from Callospermophilus lateralis, assembly GCF_048772815.1. Classification (NCBI taxonomy): domain Eukaryota; kingdom Metazoa; phylum Chordata; class Mammalia; order Rodentia; family Sciuridae; genus Callospermophilus; species Callospermophilus lateralis. Next base: position 114,024 of record NW_027514303.1, read on the forward strand.
CCAGCCAGGATATCACATGATTTTATTCTGAAAGACTTGGCAGCCATAGTTGACAGTCAAAACACACATGGACCTCATACTGTATACCCCAATGGGACTGGCTTCATGTGACCTGTTGACCACTCAAGACATTCCATATGCTGCAGATATAACCTCTTCTTACCTTGAGTTGAGCTGCATTGCCTGTGGTCCTGTCTTTCCTTGTCTTTTCATACTGTTCGCATTTCTTTCTGCTTGTTGAAACTGTTGTGTTATTGAAAATTCCCCCATATATTTATATTGCTCTTGTATCCTTGCAAAGTCTCCATTGCAGGTGCAGTTGAGGGTCTGCCCCTCCTACAATAGGGGCAATGTGCCTACCAACCCAGAAGGCCACTGGGCTTGTTCTGAAGGTCAGTAGCAGGTCCGCCGACCTTACAGGTGTGGGCGGTGGCTCTGCCACTCTGCGGGTGCTGGGCCTGTTCTATGAGTGGGTCAGAGGTCCATCTGCCTTGGAGGCATGGGCGGTGGCTCTGCCCCTCACCCTCTCAATGTGTTTTTAAAGTTAACAAATATGTGAATTCCTGTCTCCATTTCTCTGTAGCCTATTCAGAACATGTATTTTTATAAGCACATATAGAATCCTACATGGTATCACACGTACATTCTTGTGAGTTTGGCTGAATTGGCAGATAAAAATTGTGAGAAGAGATCCCTCCTCCTAAACGATTTTGGAACTGAAAAGTCAACATCTGGGTTACCTTCCTAGTTGCAAAACATTATACATAAATCCATGTTCAGTAAAATGAATATTTTTGGATCTGTGGATAATATATATTTCATAGTGAATTTCAATTGGCATATTTATTGCTACTTTTTAATGTCTGTGTGTGTTTTGTGTGTGTGTATATATATATATATATATATATATATATATATATATATATATATACTCTACAGATTATTAAAAATATGAAATATATTTGTCTTATTATACACTCCCTAAATTCATTCATGTTCATGTATGTGGATTAATAATCAACTTTTCACAAGATTATTCTCAGAAAGATTCATCCACCTGAAATACATATTTGTTTTCTAGTACTGAAAATTAACTTCAGTGAATGGTGCATAGAAATTCTAATAATTCTACAGTAACTGACCCAGTTTAGCTTCAATGCAAGTAGATTTCTATGGGACATGATGTGTATTCTGACGTTTATTTTTATTCAACACTGGTACATTACTATTTTATTCAGTTTTTGCACATCATAGGATATATATTTCATCCACAAGTTCACAAATTTATAGGAATTTGTTTCATTTTCAATCAATTCCTGCTTCAAAACACATGTAGACCTCCAGGTTTCGTGACTGGGCTTTTAATGAGATTTCTTTCCAAACACATTATTTTCGATTTACATAATCACTTTTGAAGCAAAACTCACACACTCTTCATGAAAACTCATTACCCTAATATTACCATTAGAAGTATAACTGGATGGAATGAATTATTGTATATCAATATAAGATTTCCTGTATATTTTCAGATATCAATTCAGTCCATTATTGAAAGTTGAAACCAGATATATTATATATTCACATTATGATCTATTCATTCATTATCTCTATATTCATAGACACCGTGTACACATAATTGTACCAAAGTCTAAATGGAAAGTGAGCATGTATTTCTAAAAACATCCATGTCCAGGTTGACTAATGCTCTCAAATGTCAATCCTATTGGTGACTAAATATTTGTTTCTCCTGAAGATTAAATATTCAACCTCAACCCTGTTGAAAATATCTAATCCTATCACTCACTTTATACTTTGCCTGATTTCCTAATGTCTCTATTGATATCTGCTTTCCTACATATTTTCCCCAGTTCATCACTGTGACTGACTCTTCACATGTGCTGACATTTACATTCATTCTCTACCTGAAACCCTATTGCTAAAGAAATTTTAGTCCAAATCCTATACTCACTCTTGATTCTAAACCTAATGACTATCTTCCTAATCCTACCTACTATCCCTTTTTGAATGGATGTTCTCTTCAACATTCAATCATTCAAGGTACATGGTCCTATGCCATTGTATACCAATTGATCTGAAACAACTGTGCAGGACTTAATTCAAAGCTAAGTATTTAAATCAAGGGCCCAATGCCCTTCTGGGATTCAAATCTTACCTAGACTTCTGTTTTCATATTTATATTTCGACTACATACTCTTATAAATATACCAGGTTCCAAATACCATTATTCATCCCACAGAATGATTCCTAACACAAATGGAACATGTTATTAACCCTAACAATACACTGTTCACTCAATCTAATTTTACAGATGAGCAGGGACAGAGTTTATCTTACAATACAGCGATGTAGGGTATCTACCACCTGCTGAAAATCTCAAATGTCCAAGCAGAAATGATCCCTGGAGAAGACGTAGGCAGCTATGAAGGACCTGAGAGAGCAAAAGTTATCTTCTATGGCAAACAAAGATGTCAGGATGAAAGGATGTGTCTGAATCAGCCTCTCTCTTCTTAATATAGAGAGGATGGTCAAAACCAGGCCTGTGTGAAGAGCTGTTCCTAGGAGCCTATGTTTGATATACCATTCTAACTTGTGAAAGTGTCAGAGAAAGTAGGGGCAGCCTCCATCTCATGGGACCCTTGGAAGCAACTGTTAAGACAAAGTGGTTGTCAAGGCAGTGACCTCATTCAGTTCCATAAAGAAGTGACCTACCCCACTTCTTTGGTGAGGAAACTCTCTGAACTTGGAATCCAGGAAACCAGGCACCCAGAGCCATTCCAAGTCCCAGTCCCAGTGGGCTCACTTGTTTTGATTTACCAAGGACAGAGTCAATCTTTCTTGGTACCTACAGATGTGAGGAAGGCCAAATGCCAAGAGAGCTATGAAGAGGGGGCCTATCCTGAGAAAGCAGGAAGTGGTTCACTACTGGATCCTCACAACTTCACAGAGATGGCCAAGGAGACCAGATCTGAGACAGGACAGGCCATTTCATTGAAACATAGAATTGCCCACCAGTCAGAAGACACTCTGGATCGTCAGAGACCTACTTGGGGAAGGAGGTGCCTTTGTGTGTGTGGGTGTGGGTTTGTGGTTTTATCTCATGTTTTGAGAATAGGTAGGAAAGGCGGTTTGTTTGGTTTGGAGTGGACTGTTTCTAGAAAGTCATTTGACAAGGCGAGTCTTTCTATGTAAATGTATCCAACACTCTCCGTGGTTGTAGACATGTGAAAGAGAATGCAACAATGGATATGTCCTATCTAGTAGAAAGCTTCCCAGCATTCATCCTACCCAATTTGTGAATGGATTGCAGCTTGCCCTATAGATGAGCAACCCCTACTATCTTCCTAAGTTTTGGTTTTCTTCCCGCATTCTGGCCACTATTCAGAATAGGCTTATGGTTTTGTGTCCAATATATGTACCACCTCCAAGCTCTTTGACATGGCCATGTAATGGATAGCACAATGGAATGGCGAGCATCACAGAAAACGCAGATATCAGTGTGACCAGGAAAGTCTCAGTGGAGAAACCCTACTTTGGACCTTTTGCTTACCTATTGTTCTATTGCCCTGAATGTTAGGAAGGTCTTTGCCTCAGGCCACCCCTTTGTGAAACCTGAAGAAAACCATTTTCAATTGGAAATGAATAGGCATCACCTGTGGTTCTTTGCTTAATTGCTTTGGAAAGGGATGTGTCTGAATAAGCCTCTTGACCCTCTGTCAGGCTATGGCTTAGATTCTCAGCACCTGATGGATCTAAAGAAAGTTCCCACGTGTGTATCTAAAACCAAAATGGTAAAAATATTGGTCATTGTGGATGAAGTCTCTTGCTTTCCTCTGTTAGGTTCCTGACGTCCATCAAGTGAGAATAGGGATCCTATGGGTCAAATGTGTTATTCAAAGCCCTGCAGAGCTGCTGGGGTTTTCTCATGACTCCAATTCACATAAAGAATCTAAACCCCACAGTCAGAAGGCCTCAAATTTGAGAAGCAGATCAGTATTAAGGGCAGGCCTATTTGACCACTCCTGGTTCACAGGAAGTATGTCCAGGCCACCCTGAAGTTTGGCAAATGAGGTGCATGGGAGCTCATTTTGGACACTGTCTTGGGCTGTGCCCCTCATGGAATACTCCAGCCAAAGGTTATGATGAATGTCTATATGGAAGAAGTTCGGTGCCATGTGGGAGTGTTTTGGTTTTAATTGTGGTCATTTGTGTGGTGGTTGGAAAAGATGACTTGTTCCAACTGGGCTTGGACTCTGGTGTGATTCCCCATAAGTCTGAGTTCTGAAACTGACTTCAGACTAGTATTTCCATGAATTGTGTTGGGATTTTAGGAGGCCACACATGAGAGTCACCCTTGTAAACTGAGTTCTATGCCCATGATGGATTTCAAAATCACACTTGGAATCTCATCCAGGATATCATATGATTTTATTCCTAAGTAGTTGGCAGCCATAGTTAAGAGAGAAAACACACATGGATCTCACATTGTAGACCTCAATGGGCCTGGCTTCATGTGACCTTTTGGCCCCTATTTGGGAATCCTTGCCTGTGAGAGTTCTCCAGAGCTTTCTTTCAAATGAGCTTTCTCAAAATTTTATGGTTCCTGGATGAATGGGAAACCCACAGAGGCTCCAACTTCATCCTTGAAAATGGCTAGATAAATATCATGAAATTTTGGACATTCCCATGACCAGGGGGCACTAGAAAACCTTTCGATGTTCTATTGCTGATCATGAGTGTACCAGACAGTGCCTTGATTCACTGGGTTTCAAGAAAATGGTGTAGAACAGAGATGCCAGTAAGTTGGAGCCTTCTGAGTAGTGGGCCAAGAGCAGTGGTGTGAGGGTGTGTGATAATACATCTGTGTTGTGGCCATCTGGATCTGCCATTGGCTTTCAAATGGCTTGTGACTGACATGGTGCAGCCAGCAGACCTTTATATGAAAAGGCATCTTGTTATATGGAGACAATTCTGGGCAATGTTGAGAATCAGGTTGCTGTGGACAAGGGGGCAAGCTATGTGGGATAGAAGCCTGACTGGTGTATTCTCCTGTAGACACTGATCCACCAAACGTAACAGAATTCCCTCCAACACGGGGACGATTTCAACTCCTTCTATTTCATGAAACAAATACCAAACTCCCAGTGTATCAGCAAGAAAGACCATGAAAAGTGGAGGATGACCAAAGGGCTTCACAGTCCACACGGGGAGACATTTAGCCCCAATGACCTTAGTTTACCTACAAAAAGAGAATTAATCTCTGCTGTGCCATGTTCATTGGAAAATAAGAAAACATGTCCTCCAGGTCACATAGATGTAGATCCAGCTTTGATGGTCTCACTACAAATTAAACTAAAGCTCCTGACAACAACATATATTTCAAGTGCCCAACCTCAGAGGCAGTTACTCAAGAAGTCTTTAGGCCAGCAGAACTCCATGTTTGTGGAGGGTTTACCCTGTCCCTTACTTTTGGAAACTCCTCTACCACCCCCAAGGTTTTGAACTCCTAAGCATTTTCCATTCCAGATATGTATTCACAGATTTTCTAATTCTTCTCCTCTAATTATGTCTTACTTTGGGACAAGGTAATGTGAAGGCATTGTTCTGGATGAGAGTGGGAAGTTTCTTGTGTAGCACATATATGCATACACATTGAATTCATTTTCCTATTTTCTATTCGTCATGCTGAATCCCTGACACTAAACCATACCCTACTAGACTCTGACTACTAATCCTAATATGATGGAGAAAAATAACCCAAACAGAATAGAAATACATGCAGTTCAGAGCAGGCATGGTGTATAGTTGGACTTGCCTTTTGCGTGATGAAGGCTTGGTGTTATAAATCTAGTCAATTTTTTATTGAAATAGTTCTCTATGTGTTTTTAAATTTAACAAATATGTGAATTCCTGTCTTCCTTTCTCTGTAGGCTATTCAGCACATGTATTTTTATATGCACATATAGAATCCTTCCTGGTATCACACGTACATATTTGTGAGTTGGCTGACTTGGCAGATGCAAACTGTTAGACGAGATCACTCCTCCTAAATGCTGTTCGAACTGAGAATTCAACCTATGGGTGAGCTTCCTATTTGAACAACATAAATCCATGTTCAGTAAAATGAATATTTTTGCATCTGTGGATGATATATATTTCATGGTGAATTTCGATTGGCATACATAATGCTACTTTTTAATGTCTCTCTGTGTGTGTATATATATATATGTATTCACTCTCCAGATTTTTTGAAATATGAAGTATATGTGTCTTATTATACACTCCCTAAATTCATTCATATTCACGTATGTGGATTTATAATCATCTTTTCACAAGATTATTCTCAGAAATATTCATCCACCTGAAATACACATTTGTTTTTTCCTAGTACTGACAACTAACTTCAGGGGATCATATGATGGCCCCAATGGGAGTTCATCATCCCCGTGTACCACATCACTGTGTGGAGAATGACGAGTTAGAAAGGCTAAAAGCTATCTTGTTAGGAATTTTCAGCAAAATTGAGGTGCTCCAAAACCTAGAGGAAGGATTTCCATCACTGGCCAATCAGCTACGGGCGCTCAAACTTGAGTGATTTGTCCACAGGGAGGGTCACGCTGCTTATTCAGAAAATCACCCTGCGGCTAGAATCTGCTGTGCGCACCGGGAAACGACCAGATAGCAACGCAAAGATACAGCACTGAAAATTCTGTGGGCTCCTGCCAGCTGTGCAATCACTGTGGTCAGTGCTGAATTCTGGGTTTGAGACGGGGGAAGGAAGCAGTCCAATTCGGTTCTCCACACCAGTCATACCACAGAGGAAGCCAGCGGCCACCATCTTGGAGAGCTGACATCACCATCGCTGTTTTCGACTGATCGCATCTCATTCAGCTATAGAACAGGTAATTTCAGGCTGCCATTCACCTGCATCTCGCAGACAAATTACTCAGGCTCAGTGCTAAAGAACCCACAGAAATTTCTTCTTAGAGCCTGCTCCTATCAAAGCATACACCGAGCACGGAGCGGCCAAATTCCGGCTCCTGGAACTGCTCTGGCCCAGGGCTAAAGAACCCGCAGAAACTGCTTCTCGGTCCGGGTCCTGCTGAATACTGTGGAGGTAAATACCAACCAATCCTTCATAGGCAGTGGCAACAGGATTGAGATGGGGCTTGTGAGGGCCAGTCAGGACTCACCCGTTGCTTTGGTCACCCAGCAAACGGAACTAAATGCTGCCGTTCGCATGGGATACCAACATGGCAGAGATCTGATGTCATCACAAAGCGGTGGAGGAGATAACTTCATCAATACCAGTGACGACAGAAACAGTTGGTCTGTTGGTAAAGAAAGTGACTCACAAACACCCAAGTCTCTCTCACTTTGTCATCAAGCCAGAGGGGCAGAGCAGAGCTGCCGCCTGCGCCTGGAAGAGGCCCAGCGACCCACCAGCGTGGTAGTCACGTCACCACAATTCTCGTAGGGGCAGAGCATTGCCGCTGCCTGTGCCCGGAACAGGCCCAGTGACCCGCAGGCGTGGTTGTCACGTCACCCCAATTGGAGTAGGGGCAGAGCAGAGCCACAGCCCGAGCCCGCGAAGTAGTCAGACCTGCAACGGACCTGCGGAACAGGCCCAGCAGCCTGCCAGCATGGTAGACACATCACCCCAATTGGAGTAGGGGCAGAGCAGAGCCGCTGCCCGTGCCCGCAATGTAGGCAGACCTGCGACTGACTGGCAGAACAGGCCAGGCGGCCTGCCGGCATGGTAGACACGTCACCCCAATTGGAGTAGTGGCAGAGCAGAGTCGTCACCCACGCCCGGAACAGGCCCAGTGACCCGCTGGCGTGGTAGACACGTCACCCCAATTAAAGTAAGGGCAGAGCAGAGAGGCCGAACGTGCCTGCAAGGTAGCCAGACCTGCGACCGACCGGCAGAACAAGCCCAGGGTTCCAACTACAAATCATAATATGATGGAGAAAAATAAACCAAACAAAATAGAAATACAAGCAGTTCAGAGGAGGCATGTTGTATATTTGGAGTTGCCTTTTTCATGATATAGCGTAGGAGTTAAAAATCTACTCAAGTATTTCTTGAAATAGATTTCCATGTGTTTTTAAACTTAACAAATATGTGAATACCTGTCTCCCTTTCTCTGTAGCCTATTCAGCACATGTATTTTAATATGAACATATAGAATCCTACCTGGTGCCACACGTACATTCTGGTGAGGTGGCTGACTTGGCAGATACAAATTGTGATAAGAGACCACTCCTACAAAACGCTGTTGGAATTGAATATTCAGCCTATGGGTTAGCTTCCTAGTTGAACAACATTATACGTAAATCCATTTTCACAAAAATGAATACTTTTGGATCTGTGGATTATATATATTTCATGATGAATTTCGATTGGTGTATATATTGCTACTTTTTAATGTCTCTGTGTGTGTGTGTGTGTGTGTGTGTGTGTATAAATATACACTCTACAGATTTTTCAAAATATGAAATATATGTGTCTTATTATACAATCCATAAATTCATTCATATTCATGTATATGGATTTATAATCAACTTTCACATGGTTATTCTCAGAAATATTCATCCACCTGAAGTACATATTTGTTTCTTAGTACTGAAAACTAACTTCAGTGAATGGTGCATACAAATCCTAATATTTCTATCATAACTGACCCAGTTTAACATCAATGCAAGTAGATTCCTATGGGACATGATGTGTATTTTGATGTTCATTTTTATTCAACACGGGTACATTACTATTTCTGCAGTTTATGCACATCATAGGATGTATATTTTATTCACAAGTTAGCAAATTTATAGGCATTTTTTTCACTTTCAATCACGTCCTGCTTTAGAACCCATGAATTCCTCCATGTTTCTTGCCTGGTATTTTCATTAGAACTCTTTCCATACATATTATTTTCAAATTCCATAATCACTTTTGAAGCAAAACTCACACATCATTCATGATAAACAATAATCCTAATATAACCAATAGATGTATAACTGATTACAATGAATGATTGTATATCAATATAAGATTCCTTATATATTTTCAGATATCAATTCCATCTATTATTTAAAGGGGAACCAGTTATATTATTTATTCACACAATGGTCTATTCATACATTATCTCTATATTCATAGACACAGGGTACACCTCTTTGTACCCCCAATACTAATTTATACATCTTCAAAATACTGCTCTCAGAAATGGTGGAAGAAATACTCATGTCATTTGATCTACATATACATTTTGTCACAGTAATATTCAGGACACAAAATGCAAAGGTCACTCTTCTCATTGTACCAAAGCCTAAACGGAAATGAGCATGCATTACTAAAAACATCCATGTCCAGGTTGCCTAATGCTCTCAAATGTCAATCCTAGTAGTGACTACATATTTGTTTCTTCCTAAGATTATATATTCAACCTCAACCCTGTTGAAAATTTCTAATCTTATCACTCAATTTATACTTTGCCTGATTTCCTAATGTCTCTACTGATATCTGCTTTCCTACATATTTACCCCAGTTCAATATTGTGACTGACTCTTCACATGTGCTGACATTTACATTCACTCTAGCCGAAACCCTATTGCTTAAGAACTTTTCCTACAAATCCTATACTCACTCTTCTTTCTGAAGCTACCATCTTTCTTCAAAATCCTACCGACTATCCTACTTTGAATGGATGTTCTCTTCGACATTCATCTTTCAGAATGATTCCTAACCAAAATCGAACATGTTATTAACCCTAACCATACACTGTTCCCTCAATCTAACTTTACAGAAGAACAGGGACAGAGTGTTCTTAAAATACAGGAATGTAGGGTATCTTCCACCTGTTGAGAACCTCAATGGTCCATGCAGAAATGATCCCTGGAGAAGATGTAGGCATCTATGAATGACCTGAGAGAACAAAAGTCTTCTTCCATTGCAAACAACCTGATCAGGATGAAGGGTTGTGTCTGAATCAGCCTCTCTCTTCTTAATGTAGAGAAGATGGACCAAAGGAGGCCTGTGTGGAGAGCTGTTCCAGGGTGCCAATGGTTGATATACCATTCTAACTTGTGAAACTGTCCCAGGTAATAGGGGCAGCCTCCATCTCATGGGACTCTTGGAAGCAGCTGTTAGGACAAAGTGGTTGCCCCGGCAGTGACCTCATTCACTTACTGAAGGAAGACACCTCACCTCTCTTCCTTGGTGATGGAACTCTCTGAAATTGGGATCCCGGAAGCCAGGCACCCAGAGCCAGTCCCAGTACCAGTCCCTGTAGGCTCACTTGTTTGGATTTACCAAGGACAGAGTCAGTCTTTCTTGGTGCCTACTGATGTGAGGTTGGCCTAATGCTAGGAGAGCTCTGAAGACAGGCCTTTCCTGAGAAAAAGTCAGTTGCTCACTGCAGTCTCCTGACAAATTCACAGAGTTGGCCAAGGAGACCAGATCTGAGGCAGGACAGGCTACTACGAGGGAACATAGTATGGCCCAGCAGTCAGAGCACACTCCAAATAGTCACAGACCTACTTGGGGGAAGGAGGTGCCTTTGTGGGTGTGGGTGTGGGTTTGTGGTTTTGTCTCATGTTCTGAGTATTTGTAAGAAAGGCAGTTTGTTTGGTTTGGAGTGAACAGTTTCTTGTACGTCATTTCACAAGGCAAGTGTTTCTATGTCTGTGTATCCCACTGTGTCCGTGGTTCTAGACATTGGAAAAGAGAATACATCAATAGATGTGTCCTGTCTAGTACAAAGCTTCCCAGCATTCAATCTGCCCAATTTATGAATGGACATCGGCTTAACTTATGGATGGGCAACACCTCTTATTCCAAGGTTCCTGTTTTCTTCCTGAATTCTGGCCACTCACCAGAATAAGTTCATGGTTTTGTGTCCAAGGTATGTACCACCTCCAAGCTCTGTGAAATGGCCTTGTACTGGATAGCTGAAGGAAATGGCGAGCATCTCAGAAAACTCAGATATCAGTGTGACCAGGAAAGTCTCAGTGGAGAAACCCTTTTTTGGCTATTTGCTTACCTATGATTCTGTTGCCCTGAATGTCAGGAAGGTATTTACCTCAGGGGACACCTTAGTGAAGCCTGAAGAAAACAGTTTTCAAATGGAAATGAATGGGCATCACCTGTGGCTCTTTGGTTAATTGCTTGGGAAAGGAATATGTCTTAATAAGTCTCTTAGCCATGTGAGTGGCTGCAGCTTAGATTCTCAGCATCTGATGGATCTAAAGAAAGATCCCATGTGTGCATCCAAAACCAAAATGGCCAAAAGAGCAGTCATTGTGGATGAAGTCTCTCACCTTCCTCTGTAAGGTTCTTGACTTCCATCAAGTGAGAATAGGGATACTTTGTGTCAAATTAGTTCTTAAAAGCCCTGCAGAGGCTAGCTAATAGGTGCTTGGGGTTTCTCATGACTCCAATTCACATAAAGAATCTATACCTGACTGTCATAGGCCTCAAATTGGAGAAGCAGAGCAGTATTAACGGTATGTCTATTTGATCACTCCTGGTTCACAGAAAGGGTGTGCAGGCCACCCTGACTTTAGGCAAATGAGGGGCAAGGGAGCTTATTTGGACGCTCTCTTGGGCTGCGCCCCTCATTGAAACCTCCATCCAGAAGTTATGATGAGTGTCTTTATGGAAGAAGTTGAAGACCATGTGGGAGTGTTTTGGTTTTAATTGTGGTCATTTGTTTGGCGGTTGGAAGAAATGACTGTGTCCACCTGGTCTTGAACTCTGGTGTGATTCCTCTTAGAGACTGATTTCTGGAAGTGACCTCAGAGAAGTATTGCCATGAATTGTGTTGGAATTTTAGGAGGCCACACAAGAGACTCCCCCTTGGAAACTGAGATCTAAGCACTGGTTGGTTTTCTAGAGAGCACTGGGAATCTCAGCCAGGATATCACATGATTTTATTCTGAAAGACTTGGCAGCCATAGTTGAGAGTCAAAACACACATGGACCTCACATTGTAGATCTCAATGGGCCTTGCTTCATGGGACCTTTTGGCCATTCTTTTGGATGCCTTGCCAGTGAGAGTTCTCCAGAGATTTCATTGAAATGAACTTCCTCACCATTTAATGGTTCCTGAAAGAATTGAAACCCACAGTGCCTCCAACTTCATCGTTGAAAAATGACTAGATAAATACCATGAAATTTTTTTAATTCCCATGACCATGTGGCATGGGAGAAACTTTTGATGTCCTGTTGCTGATCAAAAGTGTACCAGACAGTGCCTTGATTGACTGGGTTTCATAAAAATGGTGTATAACAGAGATGCTAGTTAGTTGGAGCCTGCTGAGTAGTGGGGCCAGAGCTGTGGTGTGCAGGTGTGTGATGAAACATGTGTGGTGGGGCCATGTAAATCTGCCATTGGCTTCCAAATGGCTTGTGACTGACATGGTGCAGCCAGCAGACCCTTGCATGTAAAGGCATCTTGTTACCTGGAGAGTATTCAGGGCAATGTTCAGAATCAGGTTGCTTTGGTCAAGCGGGCAAGCTATGTGGGATAGAAGTCTGGTTGGTGCATTCTCCTGCAGACCCTGACTCACAACACGTGACAGAACTCCCTCCAGCACTGTGTCCCAGTTGAACTCCTTGTATTTCATGAAGCAAATACCAAACTCCTAGTGCAGCAGCTAGAAACACGACGAAAATTTGAGGATGACCAAATGGCTTCACAGTCTACACTGGGAGACTTTTAGCACCCAGTGGCAACAGTTTACCTACAAAGAGAGATTTCAGCACTTCTGCCTCATGTCCACTGGAAAATAAAAAAAAAAACCATGTCCTCCAGGTCACATATATGCAGACCCAGATCTGATGGTCTCACGACAAAGGAAGCTAAAGCTCCTGACAACAACATATATTTCAAGTGCCAACCTCAGAGGAAGTTTCTCAAGCAGTCTTTAGGATTGCAGAGTTCCATGTTTGTGGTATTTTTACCCTGTTTCTTACTTTTGGAATCTCCTCTACAACCTCCAAAGATGTGAACTCCTGAACATTTTCCATTGCAGATATGTATTCACAGATTTTCTAACTTTTCTTCTCTAATTGTGTCTTACTTGGTGCGAAGGTAATGTCAAGGAATTGTTCTGAATGAGAGTGGGAAGATTTTTGTGTAGCACATATTTGCATACACTTTGGATTCATTTTCCAAATTTCCATTTAAAATACTAAATCCCTGACTGTCAGGGGTAGAAGGAATTTCTCCTTCATAGAATAGCCTGACACTTACAAGAAACAGCCCCCTGGGAGACATCCTGCCTAGGAGATATCCTGTAACCATCTGTCTCCCTGAGACATCATGGGGCCATCTGTCTTACTGAAACATCCTGAGGTTATCTCACCTTGTGAAGACATCCAGGAACTGCCAATAAGAGAGCTTTCCCATACCCAGTATATAAATACCCCTGTGTGAACAATAAAAATTTGCAGCTTGATTAAAACTCCTGTCTTTCTGTCATCTCTCGTGTCTCTTGTCCCTTCATTACTCCCCATCTAGGTTCACCACCCCCGTTGATGTGTCCTGCCGGCCGGGATATCTGGCACCTACCTACTGGGGATCGAGCCTTTGACTGAGGGGGAAACCTGTCCTCAGGGAAGACTTAAAAAAGCGGAGCTTGCGATTGCCTCAGCAGACACCACCGAAAGACAGATCCAGGAGGAGAGTGGGGATGACACATGGTGAGTGACCCACCATGGGACAAGCAGTTTCGTCACATGATTTGTTTTTGTCAGGCCTCAAGGAGGCCCTCAAGACATAGGGGGCACATGTTAAGAAAAAGGACTTAAAATTATTCTTTTCATACATAGGAGAATTGTGTCCATGGTTTCCCCCTGAAGGGTCCATTGATGGTAGAAAATGGCTTAGAGTAGGAGACTGTTTAAACCATTTTTTTTTTGTTGTTGTTGAAGAAAAAGTCCAAGAACAAAGGTATATTAGACCTTTTGTAGACATTAATATTTTATAAGATTTTTAAACACCTAGAAAAATTTGTAAGTTTAAATTTAAAGACATTTATATTTATCTGTTTATCCAATTTAAATTGAACCATTTAAATCACGTGAATTAAAGATCTTTGGATCCACTTTGAAATAGTAAGCTTGCCTTAATTTGATTTTAATTGGAGTCAGTGGTCTTTTCTTGCATCCTGGTGTAATATTTTGTAGTTTTCCATCGAGATGACCCTGCCCCAATAGATCACAAGACCAGACTACTGGAAATTCTGAAGCTGGCCTTCCCTCCAGGGCTCCGGCATGGAAAGGCAATTTCCAAGGCCTTGGTGTGAGATTTTGGTCCAGGGAGCACTGCAGTGAACCACCGCCCTAAAACTATTAGGAAGCACATGGTGGAGGAGGCCTCCATAGGTAAGTGGCGCCTATATAACATCTGATATCCGGTTAAGGGAGATCTCTTCTGATGACAGAGTGGTGTCCTGGGGAGACACACATATACTCCTGTCTGGTACAGTAACGAGAATCATTCTGTCCTCTGTTATGTTCTGTAGGGAATTCCTCTGAAAGCATAGAGAGGTGCCAATGGGCACGCAGGAGCTCCTATCCCAGAGCTTTAGCAAGACGTTGCATAGTTCCTCTGTTTTTCTGTTTCTGCGCTGGTTTTCTGTTTTTTTGTGTGTTTTGTTCTGTGTTTCATATGTTTTTTTTTTTTGGTTTGTTTTAGTGTGTTTTGTTGTGTGATTTCTGTGGTAAAACTTAACTGAAAATGGGTAATAAAGCAAGTAAACTGACACCCATTTGGACTGTGTTTTAAAGAACTGTGATGAACTTTAATACCCTTCGTTAAGCAGGATGAGAGAAGCCCCTAGCTGGCTGCCTGGAGCACACCCACTGCAGAGGGCAATGCCTGCTGGGGACCTAAGAACTGAGTATCTCCCAGGTTAACACGTAAAACTCCTTAAAACCCCTTGTCCCTTCAGATCGATAGAATCACAACCATTGGGCAGAGACCCCTGTTTTTCTCCTTTGTTAGCAAAGCAGTAAATCTCCCTTTTTCTTTTTCTCAAACCCTGTCCTCATTATAAATTGGTATTAATTGGCTTCAAAATCAGGAACCAAACTTTAAGTTACAATTTTTGGTACCCCCCACACCCCGGAACTCTTTGAGAGCTGACTACTGAAATGTTAGGAGACGGAGCGTGCTTGGGGTGGAACCGAACAAGAGGAGCTAATCCTGTAAGTGAAAGGAAGGACTGAGGGACTTCCAGCAGCTGCCCAAGCCCTGTTGCTTCAGAGAATTACCTACTTCCTTCCCTGCACTGTAAGGATTTTGCCATCTCTGTTTTCTTAAAAAAGAGAAAAAGAAAAAGGGGACACTAAATACAGTAAAGTCACCATGGAGACCCTTGATTTTACATTTCAGGTTGTCCCTCTGTGAAAACATCTGGTTCCCTTGTGGGAAAATCTATGGTGCCACTGGTGTGGGAGATTTTTCTCTTATCTGCTCTGGTTTAAAGGCTTCTGTCTGTAAGCCATAGTCTGGAGCTCCTTTCAGTCTGTCTTGTGTCTTTGTTTCTGGCCCTTTAAAACATGTGCAATAATGTGTTGATATTATAAATCATTTCTTGGGAATGATCTTAGCTGAATGTGTATCTAAATGATGATGTTTTATTGTAACAATCTGGCATCTGAATGGGTTTTTGAAGCATTGAACAATCTTGCAGTTAAAAGTCGGGTTTAGGAAATTGTTTAGTTTATGATTTCAGATAATTCATGCCAGAGAACTTAAATACTTAGGATGGAAAACTAGAGAACTCTACTTCCAAGTTGGCAAGTAACTTCCCAATCATTCAGCCTTTTTTTTTACCAATTTTTAAGTGGGTAGCCTGGGACAATGTCACTGTGTCTACCAGTGCATTAATTTGGACAAGGATAGTAAATCATAGTATGGTATCTGTTGACAAAACAAGATATAAAGATGTAAAATTTTGTAAACTGTGTCTTAAACTTGTATCATAAAATTTTGTGAATTCTGTCTTAAAATTGTATTATAATTTTCAACATCTGAACCTGAAAATTATGGTTGAAATGCCTTAGGCCTGAGGTGTCTTCTCAGAATAGCAGCTTTTTCCTGCTCCTTCCAGACCTCAGCCAGGACTTATGTTGAATGGCAAATGAAAGAGGCCTGCAAGCTCAGTAGGAGAGTGATCTGAGGCCGAAAAAAAATTAAATTGTATGGTATTTACTAATTAATGGCCAGTCAATTTTTCTAGGACTCTTATTTTTTCCTTAGATCCTTTATTTTTTTTTTTTGAGCTCATGATTTTGATCCTAAAGACCTAAGATGATGTTTTTCTGACCAGTTCTATCTTTGACTAACTGTGTAGTTTTTGAAACATTGCAAAGGATATTTCACCTGGAAAAGCTTCAAGGCCTTTACTATTATTATGTGTGCAAAATTTTGTTATGTGTTGTATGTCTATATATTCATATGTCCGTCTATCATATATATGATACACAAATTAACATTTATAAAGAGCACTCATTAAATCAAAAACGCTCATAAAAACAAATTTTAAAAAGTGGATCCAAAGATCTTTAATTCAAGTGATTTAAATAGTTGAATTTAAATTGGATAAAGAGATAAAAATAAATGTCTTTAAATTTAAGCTTACAAGTTTTTCTAGGTGTTCAAAAATCTAATAAAATATTAATGTCTACAAATGTTCTAATATGCCTTGGTTCTAAGACTTTTCCTTCAACAAAAAAATGGTTTACACTGTTCAATATATTTGTCTAATATATTGATAAATAAGTAAAGTAAATTTGATATGGGATTACTCATTCATGAGTACTTTTGTTAGATATCTGATTGATTTACTAAGGTCTGTATAAGTTTGTACTAATGTCTGTATAAGATTGTAATAATCAGTCATGTGTTAAAGAGACAAAAATTTCTTAAAACATAAGTTTACCCATAACATTGTGTTTATTAAGTTTTATTTTTTCTAGAGCAAGCAACCATAAAAATTAAAGAACTGATTAAATAAGAACTGTTATTTTAGAGCACTGTACTGCCATTTATTTAAAAGCTAAACTTGGTTAATGTAGAAACTTCAATGTAATTGTGATGCTATTAATGTGCTCATATCTTTCAGGTATACGAATCTGTAAGGTAGAAACTTTAAAAGAGCATTATTTCAAGCTGGTGTTCTGAAGTTGTATGGTAAAAAAATATATTGGGCATTCATTTACTTCTTATCAATAAGATATGTAAAGTTGTATGTTACTTTTTACATTGGGGAACAATTTAAATGTATTTTTATGTTAATGAGAGTCTAATCTATATAAAGGTTAAAAACTTTCAGCCTTTCTTAAATTCATGTTTTAAATGTGATATCATATGGTGTTAACTAATGTTCATGTGACCTCAAATAATATATGTAATCTTTGTAAAATGATATTTAAAAAAACAAAGATCATCTTTAGAAGTAAAACACTTAAGTTTTATAAAGAGCCCTGCCTTACCTGAGATAAGGCTCTGTGTCCCATCTTACTATATGTGAGAATGACTACGAAAGCAGTAGGTCAGATATTATTTCATTTAAAGTTATGTTCAAAAGTTGTTTTTTTTTCTGTCAAGATTTCTAGGATCTCAAACAGGGGATATAATGTATAACTCAGCTTAAAACTTCAGGGTAGCTATTACACGAACTAAGTATTTTTACTCTTGTTAAAAAATTTTATTTTGTAATTTCCTTATAAGTGATCTAAAGATTCCTTGTTAGTGTTTTACAGAAGTGTTGCTTTAAGAACACAACATGGGTTAATTTAAGATAATAAGTCATCACCTACAAGACAGACAGAATAATACAGATCCCAGTTAATAAAAAAGATAAATAATTATAAAGTTATAGACATTAAAGCCCAGTACTCTTAATATAAGGCTGTTAAAATTTATTTGCTGGATGATTAAGATTAGGATTTATATTAAAGTTACATGAAAAGGGACAAGAAAACCAATATTTGGCTCTTGCCCTCTGAGTCAGTCTGAATCCAGGGAACAAGGGACTTCTCAAAGAGCTTTGCAACTCTGGGCCTCATATCTTCCCAATTAGGGAGATTAATGAGACCCCTGGAGAACAGAAAGCCAATCAGTGCATTTGCTAAGAAGAGGAGAGTCATCAGAGAAGGGAGACATCCCTGATGCTTCCAAGGGTAGCCACATGGTCAAGCAAGACCTGGACCCACCTAGCGCAAATGGCACTAGCAGAACTGAGAAGCTGCTCTCAAGTTTCCCCAGGAATGACTCCCATAAAAGCTCAGCTGACTGTTAACAATAGATAGAAACAAAAGTCAGTTTGACTGTTTCATGATAAACACTTAGGAAAGACAGTTAAAACCAAAATACAGCCATTCCTGGGCATTTTAAATAATAATATTAATAATAATAATAATTATTTTTTATACACATTATGTTAGCCTCCCAAAATAAGTAAGACTGGAGGCTACAAAGAAGGATTCCCAGAAAGGAATGCCTGATAACTATAAAAAGAGACTATCAAGAGGAGCTGCCAGAGGCAGAAATTTTTAGTTTAAGGCCTACAGATATTCCTAACCTACAGGTAGGGTTGGTGTTTGCTAGTACGATTATCCAGCCCTGAGTAACAGAATTAAAGGTTTCTCTATTACACACAGAGGTCATACTAGTAAAATGATTTTGCAAGATCAGATGATATTTAATCATTAAACTTTATCTTATGGAGAGGGATAACTGTAACACTAAATGTTAAATATTAAGTTGACAGTCCTGATAACTGGGAATATTAAAGCCTGCTGAGGGAACTTCTATACAGTGACATGTTCCAGCTGCTGCAACATTTTTTCAGTACTCATGGTTCTTGTTTCTCACACAGAAGAACCCATCCCCAGATGAATTTACAACCTGTTCTTCCCCAAACAGACTTCAAAACGAACTGATTTCTAAAAGGCAACTCATGTCCCTCAACTGACTTCTAAAAGGCAACTCATGTCCCTTATACTGTGCCCACTCACGTCACTCTTTCTCAGCTCAGAAGAAGCCAAAATGAGTGACGCCTCTCGTCTTACAACTATGGAGCCAAAAATAAATAGAATATCAATATAAGTAATTAATTAAGTCAGGTAAAACCAGGATTCCAATTTTGGGGGAGTTCTAAAAATTTGGAGACTGTTACCTGAGGGATTAAAATTCCCTCATTGCTCTTTCCCTACCCTATCAAAAATTTGGAAGGGACACATTAAAAAAGGGGGAATGATTTGCATTTCTCTGACTGCTAGAGATGGTGAGCATTTTTTCATATACTTGTTGATTGATTGTATGTCCTCCTCTGAGAAATTTCTGTTCAGGTCCTTGGCCCATTTGTTGATTGGCTTATTCGTTATCTCATTGTCTAATTTTTTTAGTTCTTTGTATATTCTGAATATTAGCGCTCTGTCTGAAGTGTGAGGAGTAAAGATTTGTTCCCAGGACGTAGGCTCCCTATTTACCTCTCTTATTGTTTCTTTTGCTGAGAAAAAACTTTTTAGTTTGAGTAAGTCCCATTTGTTGATTCTAGTTATTAACTGTTGTGCTATGGGTGTCCTATTGAGGAATTTGGAGCCCGACCCCACAGTATGTAGATCATAGCCAACTTTTTCTTCTATCAAACGCCATGTCTCTGATTTGATATCAAGTTCCTTGATCCACTTTGAGTTAACTTTTGTGCATGGCGAGAGTAAGGGATTCACTTTCATTTTGTTGCAAATCTCACTCCAGTAAGATTGGCAGCCATTAGGAAGTCAAACAGCAACAAGTGCTGGCGAGGATGTGGGGAAAAGGGTACTCTTGTACATTGCTGGTGGGACTGAAAATTGGTGCGGCCAATTTGGAAAGCAGTATGGAGATTTCTTGGAAAGCTCAGAATGGAACCACCATTTGATCCAGCTATTCCCCTACTCGGTCTATTCCCTAAAGACCTAAAAAGAGCACACAATAGGGACACTGCTACATCCATGTTCATAGCAGCACAATTCACAATAGCAAGACTGTGGAACCAACCTAGATGCCCTTCAATAGACGAATGGATAAAAAAAATGTGGCATTTAAACACAATGGAGTATTACTCTGCATTAAGAAATGACAAAATCATAGAATTTGGAGGGAAATGGATGGCATTAGAGCAGATTATGCTAAGTGAAGCTAGCCAATCCCTTAAAAACAAATGCCAAATGTCTTCTTTGATATAAGGAGAGTAACTAAGAACAGAGTAGGGACGAAGAGCATGAGAAGAAGATTAACATTAAACAGGGATGAGAGGTGAAAGGGAAAGGGAGAGAGAAGGGAAATTGCATGTAAATGGAAGGAGACCCTCAGGGGTATACAAAATTACATAAAAGAGGAAGTGAGGGGAAAGGAGAAAAATATAAGGGGGAGAAATGAACTACAGTAGAGGGGGTAGAGAGAGAAGAGGGGAGGGGAGGTGGGAGGGGGGATCATGAAAAGATAATTCATGAAAAGATAATTTTGCTTTCCTATAAATTACTGCAGATTCTGAATCTGCTTGGAATGCCTGTCCGTGCCTTGAACTCACCCATGCCTGGCTCTCTGACCAGATAGCAGCCCTCTCTGAAAATTTAGTGACACCTCATAAATATTGGCCTTCTCTGGCCAGACAACGACTCTCGTGAGTCTCTAATGGTCCTCATAAATTCTGATGATGGGGCCAGCAAAAAAAAAAATTGTAAACTAGCAATAGCGTGATGCTTCTCCGAGTTCTGTTATCTGTAACCCCCCTTTTGTGTAACTTACTGGACTATAAAGCTGGGCTGTAGGAAAGGTGGGGTTGCTGTCTTGTTTCTGCCATTTTGAGAGGGATAGGCAGCTCAGCCAGTGGAAAAATAATAAGCTTGCTTTAATTTGATTTTAATTGGAGTCAGTGGTCTTTTCTCCTGTCCTGGTCAAACAGGTAAACACTCCACAAACATGGAGCTCTGCCGGCCTAAAACTTATTGAGAAACTCTCCCTGACCTTGGGCACTTGAAATATATGTTGTTGTCAGGAGCTTTTGCTTCTTTGTAGTGAGACCATCAGAGCTGGGTCTGCATCTATGTGACCTGGAGGACATGGTTTCTTATTTTCCAATGAACATGAGGCAGGAGTGCAGAATTCTCTCTTTGTAGGGAAACTGTTGTCACTGAAGGCTAAGTGTCTCCCCATGTAGTATGTGAAGCCATTTGCGCATCTTCCACATTTCATGGTGTTTCTTGCTGCTGCACTGGGGGTTTAGTATTTGCTTCATGAAATACAAGGAGATCAACAGGGACTCAGTGCTGGAGGGATTTCTCACACGTGTGGTGGGTCAGGGTCTCCAGGAGAATCCACCAATGAGGCTTATATCCCACATAGCTTGCCCCCTCAACCATTGCAACCTGATTCTGAACACGGCCCTGAAACCTCTCCATATAACAAGATGCCTTTATATGAAGAGATCAGACATATAGAAATTACTGGCTGCACCTTGTCTGCCACAAGACATTTGGAAGTCAATGGCAGATCCAAATGGCCCCACCAGAGATATTTTATGACACAACTGCACACCACAGCTCTGGGTCACTACTCAGCAGGCGCCAACATACAGGATTCTTTCTTCTACACCATTTTCATGAAACCCAGTCAATCAAGGCACTCTCTGGTACACTCATGATCAGCAACTGGACATCCAAATGTTCTTCAGTGCCACTTGGTCATAAGAATTTCAAAAATTTCATGGTATTTATCTAGCCATTTTCAAGGATGAAGTTGGAGGCACTGTGAGTTTCAATTCTTTCAGGAACCATTAAATGGTGAGGAATTTCATTTCAATGAAAGCTCTGGAGGACTCTCACAGGCAAGGCTTCCCATGGAGTGGCCAAAAGGTCACATGAAGCCATGCCCATTGAGGTCTACAATGCTAGGTCCATGTGTGTTTTGAATCTCAACTATGGTTGCCAAGTCTTTCAGAATAAAATCATGTGATATCGTAGCTGAGATTCCCAGTGTTCTGTGGAGAGCCACCTGGGCCTATATCTCAGTTTCCAATGGGGACTCTCATGCGTGGCCTCCTGAAATCCCAACACAATTCATGGCAATTCTTCTCTGAGGTCAGGTCCAGAACGCAGTCTCTAAGGGGAATCACACCAAAGTTCAAGCCATGGTGGACACAGTTATGTCTTCCAACTGCCACACAAATGACCACAATTAAAACCAAAACACTTTCACATAGCCCTCGTCTTCTTCCATTTAGACACTCATCAAATCCTCTGGCTGGACGTTTCCAAAAGGGGTGAAGTCCAAGACCCTGTCCAAAATATGCTCCCTCGCCCCTATTTTGCCTAAGGTCAGTGTGGCCTAAACACCTTTCCTGTGAACCAGGAGTGATCAAATAGGCCTGACCTTATTACTGCTCCACTTCTCCAATTTGAGGCCTACTGACTGCCAGGTATAAATTCTTTATATGAATGGGAGTCATGAAAAAACCCAAGCATCTATGGTCTAGCCTTTGCAGGTCAGGATGGAGGTCAGGAACCTTACAGAAGATGGCGAGAGACTTCATACACAATGACTGCTATTTTGACCATTTTGTATTTGTAGCACACATGGAATCTTACCTTAGATCCATCAGGTGTTAAGAATCTAAGCAGCAGCCTCACACAGGTTCACGAGGCTGATTCAGACACATCCCTTTTGGAAGCAATTAAGCAAAGAGCCACAGGTGATACCCATTTATTTCCATTTGAAAACTGTTTTCTTAAGGCTTCACAAAGGGGTGGCCTGAGGCAAAGACCTTCCTGACATTCAGGGCAATGAAGCAATAGGTAAGCAAATGGCCCAAAGCAAGGATTCTCCACTGAGACTTTACTGGTCACATTGATATCTGAGTTTTCTGAGATCCTCCCATTCCCTTCAGTTATCATGTACATGGCCATGTCACAGTGCTTGGAGGTGGTACATATCTTGGACACAAAACCATGAGCCAATTCTTGAGAGTGGCCAGAATTCAGGAAGAAAACAGAAACGTAGTAAGATAGTAGGTGTTGCCCATCCATAAGGCAAGTCACAGTCCATGCGTTAATTGGGCAGGATGAATGCTGGGAAGCTTTCTACAAGACAGGAAACATCCATTGATGCATTTTCTTTTCTAATGTCTACAGCCACGGACACAGTGGGAGAAACAGACATAGAAACACTCGCCTTGTCAAACAATTTACTAGAAAAAGTCCATTCCAATCCAAACAAACCACCTTTCCTACCTATTCTCAGAACATGAGACAAAACCACAAACTCACACCCACACCCACAAAGGCACCTCCTTCCCCCAAGTAGGTTTGTAACTATCCAGAGTGTCCTTTGACTGGTGGGTCATACTATGTTCCCCTGATATGGCCTATCCATTCTCAGATCTAGTCTCCTTTGCCAACTCTGTGACGTTGTCAGGAGCATGTGGAGAGCCACTACCTACTTTCTCAGGAAAGGTCCCTGGCATGTGGCCATCCTCACATCAGTAGGTACCAAGAAAGACTGACTCTGTCCTTAGTAACACCAAACAAGTGAGCCCACTGGGACTGGGACTTGGATTGGCTCTCAGTGCCTGGCTTCCTGGATCCCAAGTTTAAAGTGTTCCATCACCAAGGAAGTGAGGTAGGTTACTTCCTTCAGGAATTTAATGAGGTCACTGCCTTGGCAAACACATTGTCCTAACAGTTGCTTCCAAGGGTTCCATGAGATGGAGGCTGTTCCTACTTCCTGTGACATTTTCACAAGTTAGAATGATATATAAATCAAAGGCACCAAGAAACAGCGCTCCACAAAGGCCTGGTTTGGTCCGTCTCCTGTACATTAAGAGAGAGGCTGATTCAGCCACATCCCTTCATCCTGACCAGGTTTTTTGGCAATGGAAGATGACTTTTGCTCTCTCAGGTCCTTCATAGCTGCCTACATCTTCTTCAGGGATCATTTCTGCATGGACCTTTGAGGTTCTCAGCAAGTGGAAGATCCCCTACATCCCTATATTTTAAGGCCAACTCTGTCCCTGCTATTCTCTAAAGTTAGATTGAGAGATCACTGTGTGGTTACGGTTAATAACAGTTTCGATTTGGGTTAGGAATCATTCTGCAGGATGAATAATGGTATTTTGAATCTGTGATATTTATAAGAATATAGACGTGAGTTAAAAGTATGGAAACAGAAATCTAGGTAAGATTTGCATCCCAGAAGGGCATTGAGACCTTGATTGGGATACTTAGCAATGTTATACTTTATTCACAAATGTCTCAGATAAATCCATACACAATGGCATAGGACGTTGTACCTTGGATGATTGAATGTCGAAGAGAACCTCCAGTCAAAAATGGATAGTCGGTGGAATTATGAAGATAGTCAGTAGGTTTAGAAAGAAGGGTGAGAATAAGATTTGGAAAAAAGTTCTTTACCAATAGGGTTTCGGTTAGAGAGTGAATATTATTGTCAGCCCATGTTAAGTGTCAGTCACAATAATGAATTTGGGAAAATATGTAGGAAAGGAGGTATCAATAGAGACCTTAGGAAATCAGGCAAATTATTAAGTCATAGGATTAGGCATTTTCAACAGGGTTGAGGTTGAATATATAACCTTAGGAAGAAAGAAATATGTAGTCACCAATAGAATTGACATTTGCGAGCATTAGGCAACCTGGACATGAATGTTTTTAGTAATTCATGCTCACTTTCCATTTTGGCTTTGTTGAAAATAAATAAAATAGGTACTTGTCTCTTCCTGTTTTTCTGTATGCTTAAGAAAACACTCTTGAAATCTTGAAAACTTTTTGCTAATCTTGTTCCCAGAATGTGCTGTCCCCAACTGCCAAACTGCAGAATGTACACCCTCACCCGTTTACATGCAAACCACCCACTTGCCCTGACCCATCAATAAACTTCCCTCCCTGCCCTCTTCAAGAAAAGTATATAAGCTCTGCTTAAGCTGTTCTCAGTGCTCTCTGCTCTATTCAAGTGAGGTCTGAGCCCCAGAATTTTGGACGCTTTGCTGTTGCATGAGACAGTGTCTTGGTGGTCTCTTCCTCCGATGGTCGCCTGACCATTACATCTGAGGGCCCCAGCGAGTTCCAGCAGCGTTGGACAAAAGACCCCCAATAGGCTCATCTCAGGTTAAGTAAGGTGCCACTTTCTTGTTTCAGGTTTCAGGTTAGGGATGGGCAAAATGGCTATTGGTGATGAGCATGAGCTCTCTCTGACGGTGGCTGACAGAAGTGTCACAGAGCCACAGGCCACGTCTCTGGGGGACGCCCCAGAGAACTCGGGAAACCGAGTAACAATAGTCTCCTAAACTCAGTGATATTTTGTTTTGGATTCGGTATTGCCAGCCCATCAGGTTTTCCTGGCTACTCAGTCCTGTTCTCAGTATTGGACGTCCATTGCCTGTCTTTATTGTCTTGTCTTGTCTGTGTCATGTGTCATTGCTTTCACTATTTGTGTATCTTTCATATGGGACAGAGCACTTCAATGCCACTGTCCCTGAACCTTGATCACTGGACCAAAGTCTGCTTAAAGGCTCAGAATCTTCTTTTTTTCAGTAAAACGTCAGATCTGGAAGACTCTATGTGTCTCAGAATGACCCACCTTTGGAGTCGGATGGCCCCGAGAAGGATCTTTCTACTTCACACTAATTCAAAAACTCAGAGATATTGTCTTTCAGCCGGGGCCACATAGCCATCCAGATCAACAGCAATATATCTTTAGTTTGCAGGACCTCTGCAAATCTCCTCTTCCATGGTTGAAGCCTTTCCTTGTCCCTGTCCCCGCTCCTACTGGTTCTCCCACTTTTCTATCTCTCAAACCCTCTGCTCCACCTCCTCCACCCTCTGTTGTCCCTGAGTCTCAAGACTCTACTGGACTCTCTTCCCCCTCCTTATGCCCTGCCCTTGTCCTCCAACCCCAAACACCCTCTAAGTGATTCCCCTGCTGCTGACTCAGACTCTCCACCATTGGAGGAATATAGGCCAGCCCAGCGCCCTCCAGGTGACTACACCACGGCACACACAGCCCCTCCTTCCTTGGAGGTAGCTGGCCCGGCCAAAAGAACACAAAGTACTCGCCGGGGGGGTTAAACTTTGAAGTGGATACAGGGTAAGTATACTCAGCCCTTAAGGCCCCATTGGGCCATCTATCAAACAAAAAGGACTCTAGTTCAAGGGGCTAATGGCAGTAAATATGGGGCTTAGACAACTAAGAGGACCATGGACCTGGGGAAAGAAAAAATCCATCACTCGTTCCTAGTAATCCCAGAATGCCCGACCCCATTGATGGGCACACATCTGCTCAAAAAGCTCCAGGCCAGAATAACTTTTAACCCTGAAGGCCCCCAAGTGAAATTTCTAAATTTTTCAGTAAAAACTCCTATAGCCACGGCTTTTACTATGTCAGTAGAAGATGAACATCAACTTGTCAAACCCCCCAAGACTGATCAAATAGGCAAGCTACCCCGGAAATGGATAACAGATTACGCAGATGCCTAGGAAAAAAACTGCTGGGTTACACGTAGCCGTGAAACATCCTCCAATAACAGTGGAGTTAAAAACTTCAGCCCCCCCATCAATGTCAAAAAATATCCTCTGAGCAAAAAAGCTAAAGATGGGATAAGGCCCCATATTCAGAAATATCTGGCCTTAAGGGTCCTAAGGCCCTGTCATTTGAACTGGAACACTGCCCTGTTACCAGTATAAAAATCCAGGAACCGGGGACTATCGCACCGTTCAAGACCAAAGAGAGATCTACAACAGAGTGCAGGACATTCACCCCACAGTACATAATCTGTACAATCTGCTTAGCACTCTGAACCATGAGCGGAAATGGTATACTGTTCTGGACTTAAAAGATGCTTTCTTTTGCTTGCCTCTGCATAAAGATAGTCAGTTGCTATTTGATTTCGAGTGGGTAGACCCAGAAACCGGGACGTCTGGTCAACTAACATGGACTAGACTCCCACAGGGGTTCAAAAACTCCCCCACTCTCTTTGATGAAGCCCTCCACAGAGACCCCAACAACTTCAGAACTATGCACCCTGACGTCACCCTGCTTCAATATGTCGATGACCTGCAACTGGCAGCCAACACCAAGAATAACTGTGAGTCTGGAACCCAATTATTATTATATGAGCTTGCTCAACTCTGGTATAGTGCTTCTGCCAAAAAAGCCCAAACTTGCCAGCAAGAAGTAATCTTCCTGGACTATTCCCTTAGGGGCAGTAAGCGATGGCTCACTGAGACCAGAAAACAATCCATTGAGCAGATACCACCCCCATCTAACAGCAGACAACTCAGAGAGTTTCTTGGGACTGCTGGCTTATGCAGCTTATGGATACCTGGGTTTGCGTCCTTAGCTGCTCCTTTATACCCGCTGTTAAAGAGAGATGCCCAATTCTAATGGACCCCTGAGCACCAGCAAGCTTTTGATAACATCTAAGGACACTGACACTGAAACCCTCAACTTCACTGAGCCCAGCTTGCATTTTCAGAAAGCCCTAAACTAAGTTAAAAATGTACATCAACTCACTCACCTTGGTTCAAAGAAACTGCAGGCATTCCTGAAGGATCAAGAACAGAGTTTTCCACTAACCGACTCAGAGCGAAAGAAATAACTGAACGGGTAACAAAAGCCTGCCGGGTCTGTCAATTGGTTAATGCTTACCCTTCCAACTTTCCTGCAGGAAAGCACCTACAAGAAACCAGACCAGGACAATTCTTGGAAGTGGACATTACTGAAATTAAGCCAGGAAGTTATGGACTTAAATATCTCCTAGTCTTTGTAGATACATTTTCAGGATGAATTAATTGAAGCCTTCCCCCCCCCACACAAAAAAAAAAAAAAAAAAAAAAAAACAACAAAATAAATGGCACAAATGGTGTTCAAGAAGATCCTGAAAGATATTTTTCTAAGATACGGACTGGCTAAGGCAATAGGGTCTGATAATGGACTGGCGTTAATTGCCCTGGTAAGTCAGGGATTAGCCAGGACCCTGGGGATTAATTGGAAATTACATTGTGCTTATAGACCCCAGAGCTCAGTACAGGTAAAAAAAAATAATAGAACCATTAAAGAGACTTAACAAAATCAAGCTTAGAGATCGGCATAAAAGATCTATCTATTCTCCTGCTTTATGCACTGTTTCATGCAAGAAATACTCATACTCCTCTGTTTCCTTGTGTAACCTCACCCCCTATGAAATTCTCTATGGTCCCTCCTCCAGTAAGGGACCTAACCCAAACTCTAAGACCTAACGATCCCTTCCACACCCCCTTGCTTGACAGACTTAAAGCTCTTGAAAGAAATCAGCAATATCTGTGGAAACATCTGGCCACTGCCGACCAACCTGGGGACGAGGGGACTCCATATCGATATCAAGTAGGAGACTTCGTCTACATTAGACGACATCAGGTGTCATCCCTGGAACCCCACTGGAAAGGACCATATAAGGTGCTACATATAACACCTACAGTGGTAAATGTAGACGGAATCACTTCATGGATCCATGTCTCTCATCTCTGGCCTGCGCCCTGTCCAAAATCTGACTGGAAACTGGAAAAGACTGGTAACACTTTCAAATTGCGTATTCGCCATGTGGATAAGGCTACAGACTCTCCCCTTGGCCAAGAGTAGTCCTAACCCTCATCAGCCTGTTCAGCAGTAATGGCTGATCACAAATCCTACTGTACAAGAAGTATGGTCTATCTTGCATACAGCCCCTTTAGGGACATGGTGGCCATCTCTCCACCCAGACATTTGTCAGCTGGCTATAGGTCTTTCCTATTGGGATATCCCTGATGAAGTTGATCCAACTAAAATTCCAATAAATCCTTTCCGTATCATAGGTAATAGAAACAAACATTATGGATGTAGGGACACGAGAGCCAGATGCAGGTTGGCTAGCCTAGATTACTATGTTTGCCCAGCGGACTATCAAAGCCACAAACAGACATGGCTGTGTGGGGGAAATGCCGACTTCTTCTGTAAGTCATGGGAATGTGAGCATACAGGGGTGCCTGGTGGAACCCAAACTCCTCATCAAATTCAATACACAGCATTGGCCATATTACCAATTACACAACCAATACCGATGGCCCCCAGAGGGGTCTCTAGATCCTAAAATTCTTCGTGAACTTTTTAACTTCGGCAAGTGCTCAAAGGGTGGAAGGAAATTCCCCTAAGTGGAGGCATTTTCCCTCCTTCGCTCACATCCTGAACTATGCTTATCCAATAGATCCTCACCCTCAGCTTTCTGCTCCAGACTCTCTGCTGTCACTCCCACCTCAGCAACCTGATTTCTTCCCTCCAATTACTAGATCAAAAACCCAAACCGCCGGTTCTCAGATTATTGCCCCCTTGCTGAGGTAGCAGGTACTGAGGTACCCATCCACCCACTCACTACTCTCTTCTCCTGTCAGTGCCCGCACCAGGTCCCACCAGGTCCTCTTACCAGCTAACCCAAAGCTCAAACCAGCTAAGGAGAGCCCTCAGACCCCTATCCAAGATGTAATGAAAATGGCCTTTAAAGTTGCTCTGTCATCACTGAAAACAGGTTACTAAGAATTTAAAGTCCCTCACAGGCTTTTTGGGATACAAACTCCCATCTTCCCCTCTGCTCTATCTGTTCTCCTGCTCAAGTTTTGTTGCCTGGAAAATTCCAAACCCCTTTCCCATTATTCTTTTACATCTCTCCTTCCTCATGCTCAGACCCAAGGTGCTGCTCTCAGACCCGCCTTCCCTGTCTTCCCCGTCTATACCAGGCCCACAGAAAAGTCTTAACTGACCTTCTCCAGCAGTCTTCACCATGGCTGACTTTAGGACTTTCAGCCAAAGAGTCCCTATAAAAGAGTTCAATGTAGATAAACTTCCCCTTTTCGTGTTTCCCTGTTCTATTTGGCCACTGGCTGGAAAAATCAGCACTCCTAAGCTAGACTCCCCCTTACTAGTTTTTCACAAAACATGTGAACAAGGCCTCTGGCCTTGAGCTGGGGCTTCACAGACATGGTTACATTTCTAAGATAAATAAGTTACCAAATGAGCTCCATTGTTACAGCTGGCAGTGAGAAAAAAAAAAGAGAAGAAAAAAGCTCTCCCACTCCAGGTGTCCTTAAAATGTTAACTTGCCCAGAACAGATGAAAAAAACAATAGAAACGAAAACTTCTTTTTGTGAACTTATGTAGACTGTGAACTTCTGAGCCCCTTCCCTTACATGTTGGGTACAAAATTCGGAAACTACCTAAATTTGGAGATCAGGTGACTAATTGATTACAACAGAAGCAATGCCCTCTAAATCCGTTGCAACCAAATAGGTATGTTTCGCTGTCTTCGGTGCTATCTTAGGTGCCTTGACTTGTCCGTCCTTACAACAGTATAATTCTATATACTTAAACATTGTTTATGTTTTCATAAAATGGTCAACAGATGTGATTAATTATGTAATGTTCAGATGTTTCCCAGAGTGCTCTATCATGAGGCAGGTTAATTTAAATATCAAATAGGGGGGCATACAACCCGGTTCCTCTGGGAACCTGTATCCCTCACTTTAGCCATCCTATTAGGAAAAGGAGCTGCTGCAGGTGTGGGCACAGGAATCACTGTCCTAGTCCATGTGACACAACAAATGACCCGATGAGAAGCAGCAATAGACCAAAATTTAAAGATATTAAAAACCTCCATCACAGTTTTATAGGAATCTTTAACCTCTCTCTCTGAAATTGTTTTACAGAACATGCGAGGGTTGGACCTCCTCTTCGTGAGAGAAGGGGGCTTTCGTGCTGCATTGAGGGAAAAAGTTGATTTTATGCCGACCATACTGGAGTTGTAAAAAAAATCTATGAGTAAATTAAGAAGACGCCTAGAAGAGCATCAACAAGAGAGAGATGCACAAAAAGGGTGGTTTGAGTCTTTGTTCACACAGTCCCCCTGGTTAACTACGCTTTTATCAGCCCTGGCCAGTCCATTAATAATCCTCATTTCATTGCTAATTGTAGGACCCTGTTTGCTCAACCATCTAGTTTCCTTTCTACAAGCTTAAATTGGATAAGTTATCTTATGGTAATCAGACAACAATATACCTCACTAGAAGACATAAAATGTGAGACCCCGCAATGCTCATTTTTATGATTAAAATTAACCAGAATAAGAAGTGGGGAATGAAAGGTTAATAAAATATGTACTTTTAACTTCTTGTTTTTCTGTATGCTTAACAAAATACTGATGAAATCTTGAAAACTGTTTGCTAATCTTGTTCCCAGAATGTGCTGTCCCCAATTGCCAAACTTTTGAATGTACTCCCTCTCCCATTGGCATGCAAACCACTCACTCGACCTGACCCATCAATAAATTTCCCTCCCTGCTCTCACCACGTAAATTGCATAAGCTCTGCTTAAGCTGTTCTTAGGGCTCTCTTCTCTATTCAAGTGAGCTCTGAGCCCCAGCATGCTGGACCCCCAATAAACCCTTTGCTGTTGCATGAGACAGTCTCTTCGTGGTCTCTTTTCCGACGCTCGCCCGACCTTTACATTGGTACAATCATAAGTGTGAACATTCCTATGTGTGTCCAGAATATTACTATAATAAATAAAATATGTAGATCAGGTAATAGGAGTTTTTCTTCCACCATTTCTGGGAGCAATATTTTGAAGATATATGAATTAGTATTTTGGGTAGAAATAGGTGTACCATTTGTCTATGAGTATAGAGATAATGCATGAATAGACAATACTGTGAATTAATAATATTACTGGTTCCAACTTTAAATAATGGATTGAATTGATATCTGAAAATATACAGGAAACCTTATATTGATATACTACATTTAATCCTACTCGTTATACATCTGAATGAAATATTAGGGTTATGGATTTTCATGAAGAGTGTTTGAGTTTTGCTTCAAAAGTGATTATGGAAATTGAAAATAATGTGTTTGGAAAGAAGTCTCATGAAAAGACCAGTCCAGAAACCTGGAGGTATGCATGTGTTCTGAAGCAGAAAGTGATTTAAAGTGAAACAAACGCCTATATATTTGCTAACTTGTGGATGATAAATATATACGATGATATGCAGAAATTGAAGAAATAGTAATGTACCAGTGTTGAATAAAAATGAACTTTAAAATACACATCATGTCCCATAGGAATCTACTTGAATTGATGTTAAACTGCGTCCGTTAATGTAGAAATATTAGAATTTGTATGCACCATTCACTGAAGTTAGTTTTCAGTACTAGGAAACAAATATGTATTTCAGGTAGATGAGTATTTCTGAGAATAATCTTGTGAAAAGTTGATTATAAATCCACATACATGAACATGAATGAATTCAGGGAGTGTATAATAAGACTCATACATTTCATATTTTGAAAAATCTGGAGAGTATATATATATATATATATATATATATATATATATATACACACACACACACACACACAAACTGAGACTATAAAAATAGCAATATATGTGCCAATTGAAATTCACCATGAAATATACATCATCCACAGATTCAAAAATATTCATGTTACTGAAGATAGATTTATGTATAATGTTGTTTAACTAGGAAGTTTACCCATACATTGAATTTTCAGTTCCAACAGCATTTAGGAGGAATAATCTCTTCTGACATTTTGTATCTGCCAAGTCAGCCACCTCACAAGAATGTACGTGTGATACCAGGTAGGATTCTATATGTGCATATAAAAATACATGTGCTGAATAGGCTACAGAGAGAGGGAGACAGGAATTTCACATATTTGTTAACTTTAAAAACACATGGATAACTATTTCAACAGAAAATTGACTAGATTTATAACACCTACCCTTTTTTATGCAAAAGGCAAGTCCAACTATACACCATGCCTCCTCTGAACTGCTTGGATTTCTATTCTGTTTGGGTTATTTTTCTCCATCATATTAGGAGTACTAGTCAGAGTCCAGTAGGTTATGAGTTATTGTCAGGGATCAGTATTTCAAATGGAAAATAGAATAATGAATCAAATATGTATGCAAATATATGCTACACAAAAATCTTCCCACTCTCATCCAGAACAAATCCTTGACATTACCTTCGCCTGAAGTAAGTCACAATTAGAATAGAAGAGTTAGAAAATCTGTGAATACATACCTTGAGTGGAAAATGCTCAGAGTTCAGAACCTTGGAGGTGGTAGAGGAGTTTCCAAAAGTAAGGGACATGGTAAACACTCCTCTAACATGGAGGTCTGCTGGCGTAAAGACATCTTGAGAAACTGCCTCTGAGGTTGGGCACTTGAAACATACGTTATTTTCAGGAGTTTAGCTTCCTTTGTAGTGAGACAATAAAATCTGGGTCTGCATCTATGTGACCTGGAGGATATGGTTTCTTATTTTCCAGTGAACATGAGGCAGCAGTGCTGAATTCACTCTTTGTAGGTAAACAGTGGCCACTGGGGTCTAATTGTCTCCCCATGTGGACTGTGGAGCCATTTGGTCATCCTCCACTTTTCGTGGTGTTTTCTGCTGTTGCACTGGGAGTTTGGTATTTGCTTCACAAAATACAAGAAGTTCAACAGGGACACAGTGCTGGAGGGAGTTCTGTCACGTGTTGTGGGTCAGGGTCTGCAGGAGAATGCAACAACCAGGCTTCTTTCCCACATACCTTGCCCCCTTGTCCATAGCAACTTGATTCTGAACATGGTCCTGAATCCTCTCCATATAAAAACATGCTTTTACATATTCGGGTCTCCTGGCTCCACCATGTTAGTCACAAAAAATTTGGAAGCCAATGAGAAATCCACATGGCCATAACACAGATGTATTATCACACAACTGCAAACCACTTCTCTAGG
This sequence comes from Callospermophilus lateralis, assembly GCF_048772815.1. Classification (NCBI taxonomy): domain Eukaryota; kingdom Metazoa; phylum Chordata; class Mammalia; order Rodentia; family Sciuridae; genus Callospermophilus; species Callospermophilus lateralis. The sequence continues at coordinate 147,917 of NW_027514303.1, forward strand.
CCCAATACTCTGCAGGCTCTAACTTGCTTGCCCCCATGTCCATAGCAACTTGATTCTGAACATGGCCCTGAAATCTTTCAATATAAAAACATGCTTTTACATATACGGGTCTCCTGGCTGCACCATGGCAGTCACAATGAATTTGGAAGCCAATGGCAGAACCACATGGTCACAACACAGATGTATTATCACAAAACTGCACACCATTTCTCTAGGCCCACAACTCTGCAGGCTATAACTCAATGGCATCTCTGTTCTACACCATTTTCATGAAACCCAGTGAATTAAGGCAGGGTCTGGTACACTCAAGATCAGCAACAGGACATCCAAAGGTTCTCCAGTGCCACCTGGTCATGGGAATTTTAAAAATTTCATGGTATTTATCTGGCCATTTTTCAAGGAGGAAGTTGGAGGCACTGTGGGTTTCAATTCATTCAGGAACCATTAAATGTTGAGGAAGTTCATTTCAAAGAAAGCTCTGGAGAACTCTCACAGGCAAGGCTCCCAAAAGAGTGGCCAAAAGGTCACATGAAGCCAGGCGCATTGAGGTCTCCAATGTGAGGTCCATGTGTGTTTTGATTCAAAACTATCCCTGCCAAGTCTTTCAGAATAAAATCATGTAATATACTGGCTGAGATTCCCAGTACTCTTAGGAAAACCACCCTGGGCCTAGATCTCAGTTTCCAAGGGTGACTTTCATGCGTGGCCTCCTAAAATCCCAACTCTTTTCATGGCAATACTTCTCTGAGGTCAATTCCAGAACGCAGTCTCTAAGGGGAATCAAACCAGAGTTCAAGCCCAGGTTGACCCAGTCATCTCTTCACACCGCCAATCAAATGAACACAATTAAAAACAAAACACTATCAGATGGCCCCATCTTCTTCCTTATAGACACTCATCATAACCTCTGGTTGGAGCTTTCCATGAGGGGCACATTCCAAAAGAGTGTCCAAAATAAGCTCCCTTGCCCCTCATTTGGCTCAAGTCAGGGTGGGAAGGACACCCTTCCTGTGAACCAGGAGTGATCAAATAGGCCTGTCATTAATACTGCTCCGCTTTTCCAATTTGAGGCCTTCTGACTGTGGGGTTTAGATTCTTTATGTGAACTGGAGTCATGAGAAAAGACAAGCACCTCTGCAGAGATTTGAAGAACTCATTTGACCAAAAGGATCGCTATTCTCACTTGATTGATTTCAGGAACCTAACAGAGAAAGGCAATAGAATTCATTCACAATGACTGAAATTTTTTGCGAATTTGGTTTTGGTTTCACACATGGGATCTTTCTTTAGATCCATCAGGTGCTGAGAATCTAAGCCACAGCCTCACACAGGGCCAAGAGCCTGATTCAGACACATCCCTTTCCGAAGCAATTTAGCAAGAGCCACAGGTGATGCCCATTCATTTCCATTTGAAAACTGTTTTCTTCAGGCTTCACAAAGGGGTAGCCTGAGCCCAACATCTTCCTGATATTCAGGGCAACAGAACAATAGGTAAGCAAAAGGCCCAAAGCATGGTATCTCCACTGAGACTTTTCTGGTCACACTCATATCTGAGTTTTCTGAGATACTGGCCATTCCCTTCAGGTATCCAGTACATGGACATGTCAAAGACCTTGGAGTTGGTACATATCTTGGACACAAAACAATGAGACTATTCTGGAGAGTTGCCAGAATTCAGGAAGAAAACAGGGACTTAGGAAGGTAGTAGGTTTTGCCAATCCATAAGGCAAGCTGCAGTCCATTCATAAATTGGGCAGGATGAATGCTGGGAATCTTTCTACTACACAGGACACATCCATTGTTGCATTGTCTTTTCTCATGTCTACAACCACGGACACAGTGGGATACACAGACATAGAAACACTCACCTTGTCAAATGACTTACTAGAAATAGTTCACTGAAAACCAAACAAACCACCTTTCCTACCTATTCTCAGAACAAGAGGCAAAACCACACACCCACACTCACAATGGCACCTCCTTCCCCTAAGTAGGTCTGTGACTATCCAGAGTGTCCTCTGACTGGTGGGCAATACTATGTTCCCCCGAAATGGCCTGTATTCTCTCAGATCTGGTTTCCTTGGCCAACTATGTGAAGTTGTCAGGAAAAAGTGGTGAGCCACTACCTGCTTTCTCAGGAAAGGTCCCTCTTCAGAGCTCTCCTGGCATTTGGCCATCCTCACATCAGTAGGTACCAAGAAAGACTGACTCTGTCCTTGGTAAATCCAAACAAGTGAGCCCACTGGGACTGGGACTGGAACTGCATCTGGGTGCCTGGCTTCTTGGATACCAAGTTCAGAGAGTTCCATCACCACGGAAATGAGGTATGACACTTTCTTTGGAACTGAATGAGGTCACTGCCTTGGCAACCACTTGGTCCTAACAGTTGCTTCCAAGGGCCCCATGAGATGGAGGCTGCCCCTTCTTCCTCTGACACTTTCACAATTTAGAATGGTATATCAACCATAGGCACACACACAGGCCTGGTTTGGTCCATCTTCTCCACAATAAGAAGAGAGAGGCTGATTCAGACACATCCCTTCATCCTGACCAGGTGGTTTGTCATCGAAGATGACTTTTGCTCTTTCAGGTCCTTCATACCTGTCTACAACTTCTCCAGGTATCATTTCTGCATGGACCTTTGAGGATCTCAGCAGGTGGAAGGTCCCCTACTTTTCTGTATTGTAAGAACAACTTTGTCCCTGCTCTTCTGTAAAATGAGATTGAGGGAACAGTGTATGTTTAGGGTTAATAACAGGTTTGATTTCGATTTGTGTTAGGAATCATTCTTCTGGATGAATTATGGTATTGGGAACCTGGTATATTTACAAGAATGTAGAGGTGAAACATAAGTATGAAAACAGAAATCCAGGTATGATTTTAAACCCATAAGGGCATTGGGCCCTTGATTGGGATACTTAGCTTTGAATTATGTTCTGCACAGATGTCTCAGATAATTTGATATACAACGGCATAGGACCTGGTACCTTGGAAGATTGAATGTAGAAGAGAACATCCCTTCAAAAAGGGATAGTCGGTAGGATTAGGAAGATAGTCGGTCGTTTTAGGAAGAAGAGTGAGTATATGATTTGGAACAAAAGTTCTTTAGCAATAGGATTTCAGTTAGAGAGTGAATGTATATGTCAGCACATATGAAGAGCCAGTCACGATGATGAAGTGGGGAAAACATGTAGAAAAGAAGATATCAATAAAGATATTACGAAATCAGGGAAAGTATAAAGTGAGTGAGAGGATTAGACATTTTCAACAGGCTTGAGGTTGAATCTTAGAAAGAAACAAATTTGAAGTCACCAATAATATTGACATTTGAGAGCATTAGGCACCCTAGACATGGATGTTTTTAGTAATCTATGTTCACTTTTCATTTAGGCTTTGCTTGGTTCAATCATAAGTGTAACATTTACATTTTTGTCCAGAATATTATTGTGATAATATGTATATGTAGATCAGGTGACATAAGTATTTCTTCCACCATTTTTGGTAGCAATATACTGAAGACATAAAATTAGTATTGGGCGTACAAAGAGGTGTACCCTATGTCTATGAATATAGAGATAAAGCATGAATAGACCATACTGTGAATAAGTAATATAACTTGTTCCAACTTAATATAATGGGATGAACTGATATCTGAAAAATTACTGGGAATCTTATATGCATATACAATCATTCATTCCAACCAGTTATTCATCTAATGTCAATATTAGTGTTTTGGTTTATCATGAAGAGTGTGTGAGTTTTACTTCAAAAGTGATTATGGAAATCGAAAATAATGTGTTTGGAAAGAAGTCTCATGAAAAGACCAGTCAAGAAACCCTGACAATACATGTGTTGTGAAGTAGGAAGTGATTAAAGTTTAAAGAAATGCCTACAAATTTGTGAACTTGTGGATGAAATACATATCTTATGATGAGCAAAAACTGAAGAAATAATAATGTACCAGTGTTGAATATAAATGAACATCATATTATATATCATGTCCCATTGGGATCTACTTGCATTTGTGATAGACTGGATCAGTTCCTGTAGAATTATTAACATTTGTATGCACCATTCACTGAAGTTAGTTTTCAGTACTAGGAAACAAATATGTATTTAAGGTGGATGAATATTTCTGAGACTAATATTTTGGAAAGTTTATTATAAATCCACATGCATGAACATGAATGAATTTAGAGAGTGTATATAAGACACATATATTTCATATTTTGAAAAATCTGGAGAGTGTATATATATATATATATATATATATATATATATATATATATATATATATACACACACACACACACATACCCACACACACACAAAAAAACCACACACACAGACATTTAAAAGTAGCAATATATATGCCAATCGAAATTCATCTTTAAATATATATCATCCACAGATGCAAAAATATTTATTTTACTGAACATGAGTTTAGGTATAATGATGTTCTACTAGGAAGTTCCCCTATAGGGGGAATTTTCAGTTCCAACAGCAATTTGGAGGAGTGATCTCTTCTCACAATTTGTATCTGCCAAGTCAGCCACCTCACAAAAATGTACATGTGATACCAGGTAGGATTCTATAAGTGCATATGAAAATACATGTGATGAATAGGCTACAGAGAAAGGGAGACAGGAATTCATATATTTGTTTAATTTAAAAACACATGGTGAACTATTTCAATTAAAAATTGACTAGATTTATAACACCTACCATTTATCATGCAAAAGGTAAGTCCAAGTATGCAGCATGCCTCCTCTGAACTGCTTGTATTTCTATTCTGTTTGGGTATTTTTCTCCATCATATTAGGATTAGTAGTCAGAGGATAGTAGGGTATGGGATAGTGTCAGGGATTCAGTATTTCGAATAGAAAATTGAAAATGAATGCAATGTGTATGCAAATATGTGCTACACAAATATCTTCCCACTCTCATCCAGAGCAATGCCTTGACACTACCTTCGCCCAATGTATGACACAATTAGAGGAGAAGAGTTAGAAAATCTGTGAATACATATCTTCAATGGAAACTGCTCAATTTTCACAAATTTGGAGAAGGTAGAGGAGTTTCCAAAATTAAGGGACAATGTAAACTCTCCACAAACATGGAGCTCTGCTGGCCTAAAGAGTTCTTAAGAAACTGCCTCTGAGGTTGGGCACATGAAATATATGTTGTTGTCAGGAGCTTTTGCTTCCATTGTAGTGAGACCATCCAAGCTGGGTCTGCATTTTTGTGACCTTTGTGAGCACATGGTTTCTTGTTTTCCAATGAACATGAGGCAGCATTGCTAAATTCTCTCTTTGTAGGTAAACTGTGACCAATGGGGTCTAAGTGTCTCCCCGTGTGCACTGTGAACCCATTTGGTCATCCTCCACTTTTCGTGCTGTTTCTTGCTGCTGCACTCGCAATTTGGCATTTGCTTCATGAAACAAGGAGTTCAACTGGGACACAGTGCTGGAGCGAGTTCTGTCACGTGTGGTGGGTCAGGGTCTGCAGGAAAATGCACCAACCATGCTTCTATCCCACCAGCTTGCCTCCTTGAGCATAGCAACCTGATTCTGAACATTGCCCTGAAACTCCTACATATAACAAGATGCCTTTTCAGAGAAGGGTCTGCTGGCTGCACCATATCAGTCATAATCCATTTGGAAGCCAAAGGCAGATCCACATGGCCAAACCACAGATTTTGTATCACACACCTGCCCACAACTTCTCTAGGTCCACTATTCAGCAGGCTCGAACTTACTTGCATCTCTTTTCTATACCATTTTCATGAAAACCAGTCAATCAAGGCACCTTCTGGTATATTCATAATCAGAAACAGGACATCTAAAGGTTTTCCAGTGCCACCTGCTCATGGGAATTTTAAACATTTCATGGTATTTATCTAACCATTTTTAAAGGATGAAGTTGGAGGCACTGTGGGATTCAATTCATTCAGGAACCATTAAATGTTGAGGAAACTCATTTTAATGAAAGCTCTCGAGAACTCTCACAGGCAAGGCTTCCAAAAGAGTGGCCAAAAGTTCACATGAAGCCAGGCCCATTGAGGTCTACAATATGAGGTCCATGTTTGTTTTGACTCTCAACTATTGCTGCCAAGTCTTTCAGAATAAAATCATGTGATATCCTGGCTGAGATTCCCAGTGCTCTGTGGAAAGCAACCCTGGGTCAAGACTCATTTTCCAAGGACTACCCTCATGAGTGGCCTCCTAAAATCCCAACACAACTCATTGCAATACTTCTCTAAGATCAGTTCCAGAATGCAGTCTCTAAGGGTAATTACACCAGAGTTCCAGCCCACGTGGACCAATTCATCTCTTCCAACCGCCACACAAGTGACCACAATTAAAACCAAAACACTCCCACATGGACCTCATCTTCTTCCATATAGACACTCATCATTACCTCTGGCTGGAGGATTCTATGAGGGGCACAGCCCAAGACAATGTCCAAAAGAAGCTTCCTTACCCCTCATATGCCTAAAGGCCCGGACTCCCTTCCTGTGAACCAGGAGTGATCAAATAGGCCTGCCGTTAATACTGCTCCACTTCTGCAATTTGTGGCCTAGTGACTGTGGGGTTTAGATTCTTTTTGTAAATGGGAGTCATGAGAAAACCCAAGTACCTATGGGCTAGACTCTGCAGGGCTTTGAAGAACTCATTTGACCCAAAGGATCCCTATTCTCACTTGATGGAGGCAGGAACATTACAGAGGAAGACGAGAGACTCCATCCACAATGACCGCTCTTTTGGCCATTTTGGTTTTGGATGCACACATGGGATCCTTCTTTATACCCATCAGGTGCTGAGAATCAAACCCACAGCCTCACACAGGGCCAAGAGGCTGATTCAGACACATCCCATTCTAAAGCAATTAAGCAAAGAGCCCAAGGTGATGCCCATTCATTTTCATTTTGAAAACTGTTTTCTTCAGGCTTCAAAAAGGGGTGGCCTGAGTCAAAGAACTTCCTGACATTCAGGGCAACAGACAAATAGGTAAGCAAAAGACCCAAAGCAGGGTTTCTCCATTGAGACTCTCCTGGTCCCAATGATATCTGTGTTTTCTGACATGCTCTCATTCCCTTCAGCTATCCAGTACATAGCCATGTCACAGATCTTGGAGGTGGTTCATATGGTGGACATAAAATCATAAGCCTATTCTGAAGAGTGGCCATAATTCTACGAAGAAAACAGGAACTTTGGAAGATAGTAGGTGTTGCACATCCATAAGGCAATCCACATTCCATTCATAAATTAGGCAGGATGAATGCTGAGAAGCTTTCTACTAGACATGACAAATCCATTGATGCATTCTCTTTTCTAATGTCTACAACCACAGACACGGTGGGATACACAGACATAGATACACTTGCCTTGTCAAAGGACTCAGTAGACACAGTCCATTCCAAACCAAACAAACTGCCTTTCCTACTTATTCTCAGAACATGAGACAAAACCACAAACTCACACCCACAACCACAAAGGCACCTCCTTCCTCCAAGTAGGTATGTGACTATCTGGAGAGCCCTCTGACTGGTGGACCATTTTATGTTCCCCCGAAACGGCCTGTCCTGTCTCAGATCAGGTCTCTTTGGCTAACTCTGTGAAATTGTCCGGGACCAGCAGTGAGACACTACCTGCTTTCTCAGGAAAGGCCCCTCTTCAGAGCTCACCTGGCATTTGGCCATACTCACATCAGTATTTACCAAGAAAGACGGACTCTGTCCTCTGTAAATCTAAACAAGTGAGCCCACTGGGACTGGAACTGGGACTGCCTCTGTGTGCCTGGATTCCAAGTTTAGAGTGTTCCTTCACCAAGAAAATTAGATGAGGTCACTTCTTTCTGGAACTGATTGAATTTGCTGCCTTTGCAACCACTTTGTCCTAACAGTTGCTTCCAAGGGTCTCATGAGATGGAGGCTGCCCCTATTTCCTGTTACAATTTCACAAGATAGAAAGTTATATCAACCATAGGCACCTGGGAACAGCTCTCTACATAGGCCTGGTTTGGTCCATCTTCTCTACATTAAGAAGATAGAGGCTGATTCAGACACATCCCTTCGTCATGACCAGGTTGTTTGCAATTGAAGATGACTTTTTCTCTCTCAGGTACTTCATAGTTCCCTATATCTTCTCCAGGAATTATATCTGCATAGACCTTTAAGCTTCTCAGCAGGTGAAAGTCTCCCTACATTTTTGTATTGTAAGACCAACTCAGTCCTGCTCTTTTGTAAAGATAGATTGAGGGAACAGTATATGGTTAGGGTTAATAACAGGTTCGATTTGTGTTAGGAATCATTCTGCTGGATGAATAAGAATATTGGGATCCTGTGGTATTTATAAGAATATAGAGGTGAAACATAAGTATGACAATGGAATTCTAGATAAGATTTGAAGCCCAGAAGTGCACTGGGCACTGGAGTGGGAAACTTAGCTTTGAACAATGTTCTGCACAGATATCTCAGATAAATCGATATATAATGGCAAAGGACCATGTACCTTGGTTGATTGAATGTGTAAGAAAACATCCAGTTAAAAAGGGATAGTCGGTAGGATTAGGAAGATAGTGTAGGTTTAGATAGAGGAGTGAGAATAGGATTTGGACCAAAAGTACTTTAGCAATAGAGTTTTGGTTAGAGAGTGAATGTAAATGTCAGCACATGTGAAGAGTTGGTCACAGTGATGAACTGGAAAAAATATGTAGGAAAGCATTTATCAATAGAAACATTAGGAAATCAGGCAAAGTATAAAGTGAGTGATAGGATTAGACATTTTCAACAGGTTGAGATTTAATGTATTATCTTAGGAAGAAACAAATATGTAGTCACCTACAGGATAGACATTTGAGAGCATTAGGCAACCTGGACATGGATGGTTTTAGTAATCCATGTTCACTTCCTATTTAGGATTTGGTACAATCATAAGTGTGACATTTGCGTTTTGTGTCCAGAATATTACACTGAAAAAATGTATATGTATATCAGGTGACATGAGTATTTCTTCCACCATTTCTGGAAGCAATATGTTGAAGACATATAAATTAGTATTGGGGGTACAAATACGTGCACCCTGTGTCTCTGAATATAGAGAAAATGTATGAATAGACAATAGTGTGAATAAAGAATATAATTGATTTCAACTTTAAAAAATGGATTGAAGTGATATCTGAAAATATAAAGAAAATTTTATATTGATAAACATACATTCATTCAAACCAATTATACATCTATTTGTAATATTAGGGTTATGGTTTATCATAAAGGGTGTGAGTTTTGCTTCAAAATTGATTATGGAAATCGAAAATAATGTGTTTGGGTAGAAGTCACATGAAAAGACCAGTCAAGACACCTGGAGGAATACATGTGTTCTGAAGCAGGAATTGATTGAAAGTGAAACAAATGCCCATAAATTTGTGAATTTGTGGATGAAATATATATCCAATGATGTCCATAATACGAATAAATATTAATGTACCAGGGTTTAATAAAAATGAACGTCAAAATGCACAGCTTGTCATATCGGAATCGAGGTGTATTGATGTTAAACTTGGTCAGTTACTGTAGAAATATTAGTTAAATCTGTTTTTCAGGTGGATGAATATTTCTGAGAATAATCTTGTGAAAAGTTGATTATAAATCCAAGTCCATGAACATGAATAAATTTAGCGAGTGTAAATAAGACACATATATTTCATATTTTCAAAAATCTGGAGAGTATATATATATATATATATATATATATATATATATATATATATATATATATTTACACAAAACACACACACAGACATTAAAAAGTAGCAATATATATGCCACTCAAAATTCATCCATAAATATATATCATCCAAAGATGCAAAAATATTTATTTTACTGAACATGAGTTTATGTATATTGTTTTTCTACTAGGAAGCTCCCCTATAGGTGGAATTTTCAGTTCCAACAACGATTTGGAGGAGTGATCTCTTCTCACAATTTGTATCTACCAAGTCAGCCAACTCACAAAAATGTACATGTGATACCAGGTAAGATACTATAAATGCATATAAAAATACATGTGATGAATAGGCTACAGAGAAAGGGACAGGAATTCATATATTTGTTAATTTTAAAAACACATGGAGAACTATTTCAATTGAAAATTGACCAGATTTATAACACCTACCATTTATCATGCAAAAGGCAAGTCCAAATATACAACATGCCTCCTCTGAAATGCTTGTATTTCTATTCTGTTTGCGTTACTTTTCTCCATCATATTAGGATTAGTAGTCAGAGTCTAGTAGGGTATGTGAATACTTCTGAGAATAATTTTGTGAAAAGATGATTATAAATCCACATTCATGAATATGAAAAATTTAGGATGTGTAAAATAATACACATATATTTCATATTTTGAAAAATCTGGAGAGTGTGTGTATATATATATATATATATATATATATATATATATATATATACACACACACACACACAAACATTCACAGACATTAAAAAGTAGCACTATATGCCAATTTAAAATCACCATGAAATATATATCATCCACAGATCCAAATAAATTCATTTTACTGAACATCGATTTATGTATAATGTTGTTCAACTAGGAAGCTCACCCACAGGTTGAATTTTCAGTTCCAACAGCGTTTAGGAGGAGTGATCCCTTTTCACAATTTGTATCTGCCAATTCAGCCACCACACAAGAATGTACGTATGGTAACAGGTAGGATTCTAAATGTGCATATAAAAATACAGGTGCTGAATAGGCTTCAGAGTAAGGGAGACAGGAATTCACATATTTCTTAACTTTTAAAATACATGGAGAACTATTTCAAAAAAAATTGACAAGATTTAAAACTCCTACACTATATAATTCAAAAGGCAAGCCCAACTATCCACCATGCCTCCACTGAACTGCTTGTAGTTCTATTCTTTTGGGGGTATTTTTCTCCAACATATTAGGATTAGTAGTCAGAGTCTAGTAGTTTATGTGTTAATGTCAGTGATTCAGTATTTTGAATGGAAAATAGGAAAATGAATCCAATGTGTATGCAAATATGTGCTTCAGAAAAATCTTCCCACTCTCATCCAGAACAATCCCTTGACATTACCTTCGCCCCAAGTAAGACACAATTAGAGGAAAAGAGATAGAAAATATGTGAATACATATCTGAAATGGAATTTGATCAGGAGTTCACAACCATGGAGGTGGTAGAGGAGTTTTCAAAAGTAAGGGACAGGGTAAGCACTCCACAATCACAGAGCTCTGCTGGCCTAAAGACTTCTTGAGAAACTGCCTCTGAGTTTGGGCACTTGAAATATATGTTGTTTTCAGGAGCTTTTGCTTCCTTCTAGTGAGACGATCAAAGCTGGGTCAGCATCTATGTGACCTGGTGGACATAAATTGTAATATTCCAATGAACATGAGGGAGCAGTGCTGAATTCTCTCTTTGTAGGTATACTATGGCCACTTGGGGCTAAGTGTGTCCCCGCGTGGACTGTATATTCATTTGTTAATCTTCCACTCTTCATTGTGTTTCTTGCTGCTGCACTGCGACTTTGGTATTTGCTTCACGAAATACATGGAGTTCAACTGGGACACAGTGGTCTAAGTGTCTGCCCGTGTGGACTGTGAAGCCATTTAGTAATCCTCCACTTTTCCTGGTGTTTCTTGCTGCTGCACTGCGAGTTTTGTATTTGCTTCATGAAATACAAGGAGTTCAACTGGGACACAGTGCTGGAGGGAGTTCTATCACATGTGGTGGCTCACACATGAGCATTCATGAAACCGGCCTCTATACCACATAGCTTGCTCCCTTGACCATAGCAACCTGATTCTGTAAATTACCCTAAAACCTCTCCATATAACAAGATGTGTTTACTTATAATGGTCTCCTGGCTGCACCATGTCCGTCTCATGACATTTGGAATCCAAAGGCAGATCCACATGGCCCCATCACAGATGTTTTATCACACACCTGCCTACCGCTGCTCTAGGCCCTCTACTCATCAGGCTCCAAATTACTGGCATCTCGGTTCTACACCATTTTCATTAAACCCAATCAATCAAGGCACTGTCTGGTACACTCATGATCAGAAATAGGACATCCAAAGGTTCTGTATGCCACCTGTTAATGGGAATTTCAAAAATTTAAACTATTCATCTAGCCATTTATCAAGGATGAAGTTGGAGGCACAGTGGATTTCAATTCATGCAGGAACCATTAAATGGTGAGTATGATCATTTCAATGAAAACTCTGGAGAACTCTCACAGGCAAGGCTTCCCAAAGGGTGTCCAAAAGGTCACCTGAAGCCAGGCTCATTGAGGTCTACAATTGAGATCCATGAGTGTTTTGATCTCAACTATGGCTGCCAAGTCTTTCAGAATAAAATCTTGTGGTATCCTGACTGAGATTCCCAGTGCTCTGTGGAAAGCTACCCTGGGCCTACATCTCAGGTTCCAAGGGCGACTCTCATGCATGGCCTCCTCAAATCCCAACACAACTCATGGCAATACTTCACTAAGCTCAGTTCCAGGACACAGTGTCTAAAAGGAGTCACACCAGAGTTCAGGCCCAGGAGGACCCAGTAATCTCTTCCAGCTACCACACATATGACCACAATTTAAATCAAAACACTCCCACATGGGCCTCATCTTCTTCTACACAGACACACATCATAATCTCTGGCTGGAAGTTTCCATGAGGGGTGCAGCCCAAGACAGTGTCCAAAATAAGCTCCATTGCCCCTCATTTGCCAAAAGTCAGGGTGGCCTAAACACCCTTCCTTTGAACCAGGAGTGATCAAATAAGCCTGCCTTTAATACTGCTCTGCTTCTCCAATTTGAGGCCTAATGACTGTCAGGTGTAGATTTTCTATGTGATTTGGAGTCATGAGAAAACCCAAGCACCTATGGGCTATCCACTGTAGGGCTTTGAAGAACTCATTTGACCCAAATGATCCCTATTCTCACTTGACGGAAGTCAGGAACTGAAAAGGTCGGGCGAACTTCGGAGGAAAAGACCACCAAGAGACTGTCTCATGCCACAGCAAAGGGTTTATTGGGGGTCCAGCATGCTGAGGCTCAGAGCTCACTTCAGAGGAGCAAAGAACAAAGAGCCCCGAGAACAACTTGAGCAGAGTTTATATACATTCTTTAGAGAGGGCGGGGACTTTACATACATCATAGCCTCCTTTAGAAAATCATCATATACCGCGGGAAAATCAAATAATAACTCTAAAACATGATTAGCACATTCATTGGCGGGAACAGGTTGGGCAGCGGGTGATTGGTCAGCCGTGAGAAGGAGTATACATTTAAACTGATTGGTTGAAGCACTGAGATGCATACGTGCTGATCTGCATGGTTTCTGGGAAGGGGTGGTTAAGTAACGAGGTGGTCAGGGAAGATTTCAACACACATCTAATGGGAAGATCCGGGAATTGTCTTAAGTGCCACAGGAATTTCAGGTTCTGAGTGCAGCTTGGAAAATGTACAAAACCTGGTTCTTTACGTTTCAATTTCAATTTCTTTTATTCTTTCATTTCCCACCCCTTTTTTCTGACTACTTTTAATCTTAAAAGTAATGAATCAAAATTATTGTGGGGTTTCACATTCTATTCCTACCAGTGCACCATATTTCTGTCTGATTATCATGAGTTTCACCTGCCTAATCTGAGCCTGGAGAAAGGAAACTATGTGGTTAAGCAAACAAGGTCCCACAGTTAGCAACACCATAAGGATGATCAGAGGTCCAGCTAAGTCTGATATTAGTGTAGTTACCAGGGGTACTGGGTTAACCATGACTCAAAGCACCCTTGTTGAATCTCCCATTCTCTCTGGCGCTCTTCAAGGTATTTTCTTAATTTACTCATGAATTATTTTGCAACTCCAATATGGTCAGCATAAAAACAACATTCTTCTCTCAGTGCAACACAGAGGCCCTCTCCCTCATCAAGAGGAGGTGTAATCCTCACCTGTTCTGTAAAACAACTTCAGAGAGAGAGGTTAAGGATTCCTGCAAAGCTGTGATGGAGGTCTCTAACGTCTTCAAGTCTTGATTTATTGCTGTTTCTAATTGGGCCATTTGTTGTTAACCACGCATCATAGAAGCTGTTCCCATACCCACTCCTGCAGCAGCTCCTATCCCCAATAGGCTGGCTACAGTAAGGGACAATGGTTCCCCTTGATATCGGGTTGTTTGTCCCCCTAGTAGACCTTCAAATGATTAGGCATTATGATAGAGTACCCTGGAGAGTATCTGCACCATTACACAATAATTTACAGGGCTGTCAAAGACCTGGGCTGAAATACAAGGAGTTGTGACTGTGTGGAGTTCAGTACCATAAAGGTTCCTTTAATTAGTTCCCAGGGGGAGGAGTCAGATGTACTCTGGACTGGGGAAGTAGGCAAAGACGGAATCCAGGAAGTATTAGATGGTAGAGGGGTTCTGGTAGATCTAGGCATGGAAGGTTTAGGAGGCTTAATTCCTGGCTTGAGGGGATTGGGTCCTATTGCTGTGGGATTTTCTTTCTTTTTAAGCCAGACGGTGAACCAGAGACCAAATTCATCACCTGGGCCATAAATATAGAATCTCATTCCCCACGTATTTCCCATAGGCCAGGTTTTTCTGAGGTAGGCCCTTCCTTTGGAAGTGAAAGTTATATTGAGGGGGTAACATAGAGTATTCTTTCCACAGCGAGTTTTTGACACGACTGGGCTAGCAGCACATTTCTTGGGATCAATCCAGGTGTCATTTCATCCTACCAGAATCATACCTTTCTGGGGAGTTTGGGTTCCACCATGCAGCTTTCGTTTGTTCACAACCCCAAGATCTACAATAAAAGTCACTGGGTCCTCCACAGGTTTGGGCCTGTTTTATGACTTTGGAAATCAGGTGGGCACACATAATAGTCAAGACTGGCTAGTTTACACCTGAGCTGGGGGAGATGACATCCATAATTCATGGGTTAAGGTGGTCTATGTTGCCCTGGTTAGGGTTTGAGTGGGATCTGTGTGGGGTCCTCTATGTCAGGGAGATCCCAGTCAGGGAAGCCTATGGCAAGCTGACAAATGTCCGGGTGGAGAGATGGCCACCAAGTCCATAAGGTGGCTGTTTGTGAAATAGATCACACTACTTGCCCATTAGGATTCATTACTTGCCCTTGTTGCTGAGCACGCTGATGGGGATTAGGGCTGCTGGTCGTCATGGGAAGAATCCATAGCCCTACCCACATGACGGACACGCAACTTGAGATGGATACCAGTCTGTAGAAGTTTCCAGCCAGAGTCTGTACAGGGCTCAGGCATGAGATGGGAGGCATTGATCCAGGAAGTGATCCCATCCACTTTCACCACTGTGGGTGTTATAAGCAGCACCTGGTATGGTCCTTTCCAGTGGAGTTCCAGGGATGACACCTGACGCCATCTCACGTAGATGAAGCCTCCCACTTGATATCAATGTGGGGTTCCCTCGTCTCCAGTCTGATAAGCAGAGGCCAAATGTTTCCACAGGTATCGCTGGGTGCTGGGTTTGTTAAAGGGCTTTAAATCTGTCAAGCAAGGGGGTGTGAAAGGAATCATTAAGTCTCATAGTTGGGATTAGGTCCCCTACTGGAGGAAGGGCACCATTGAGAATTTCATAAGAGGTGAGGTTACACAAAGAGGCGGAGGGGGTATTTCTTTCACAAAACAGTGCATAAGGTTGGAGCATAGTCCAATTTTTTATGCCAGTATCCAAGCTTAATTTTGTTAAGTACTCTTTGATGGTTCTATTCATCCTTTCTACCTGTCCTGAGCTCTAGGGTCTATAAGCACAATGTAACTTCCAATTAATCCCCAGGGTCCTGGCAAATCCCTTACTTTCCTGGGGCATGAATGCCGGTCCGTTAGCGGACCCTATTACCTTAGGCAGGCCGAACCTTGGAAAAATGTCTTCTACGATCTTTTTGACTACCATCTGAGCTGTTTCTTTCTTCATGGGGAAGGCTTCGACCCATCCTGAAAAAGTATCTACAAAGACTAGGAGATATTTAAGTTCATACCTTGCTGGCTTAATTTCAGTAAAGTTCAATTCCCAGAATTGTCCTTGTCTGGTTCCTTGTAAGCGCTTCCCTGCAGGAAGCTTGGATGGGTAAGCATTAACTACTTGGCAGACTTGACCAGCTCTAGTCACCTGCTCAGCTATTTCTTTCCTCTGTGAGTCAGTCAATAATAAGTCCTTTCTCCGGTCCTTTAAGAGTGCCTATATCTTCTCTGAGTCTAAGTGGGTGAGCTGGTGTACGTCTTTGACATAAAGGTGGGCTTTTTGAAATTGTAAACTTGGCTCTGTAGGATCCCAGAGTTCTGTATCTGTCTCCTCAGATGATAAGTTGCCTGAATGTTCCGGTGCGGCCAAGTCTCCTGATTGTTGTTCCCCCTGGTGTGGAAAAAGTTAACACAGTCACTCCATTTAGGGCTGCCAATTAAGCTTCCTCATCTGCCCTTCTTTTTCCAAGCGCCACGGGTTCGTTTCCCTTCTGGTGCCCTGGGCAGTGCACTATAGCTAGTTCCTTAGGGCCCTGCACTGCTGAGAGAATTTGGAGGATCTCATCTTTGTTCTTTATTTCTTTCCAGGTGGAGGTTAATAACCCCCTTTGCTGGTAAATAGCCCCGTGCACATTTGCAGTGGCAAATGCATAGCGGCTATCAGTGTATATGGTGGCCCTTTTGCCTGTTGCTAGTTCCAATACTTTCGTAAGGGCAATCATTTCTGCTTTTTGGGCTGATGTCAGTTCTGGGAGACCAGAGGAACAGATGACATTAATTTTGCTAACTACTGCTTCTCCAGCCCACCGCTTACCATCTTGGAGGAAGCTGCTGCCATCCATAAACCATACAACTTCAGGGCAAGGCAGTGGCTGATCCTTCAAGTCTCGTCGTATACTGGTTTCCTCTGCCAGTATGTGTTGACACTCATGAGCGACGGGTCTTGATGATTCTTCTGGCAGCAGTGTAGCCGGGTTGAGTGGAGCAGCGGGTCCCAGCGTGATTCTGTCTTTGTCAAGCAAGAGGTTCTGGTAGTGGGTTATTCTAGAGTTTGATAGCCACATCTCTGGAGGCTGACAGATGATGCACTCCAGGGCATGGGGGACTATAATCGTTAGCTTCTGTCCCAACGCTAATTTATCAGCATCTTTTATTAGAAGGGCTGCCGCTGCTATAGCTCTTAAGCAATGGGGCGACCCACTAGCCACTGGGTCCAGTTTATTTGATAAGTATTCTACCGGCCTTTTCCAAGGTCCCAAAGTCTCAGTGAGCACAACCCGTGGAATTCCTTTCTTTTCCTCGATGTAGAGACTGAAGGGTTTTTCTATATCTGGGAGTGCTAAGGCCGGAGCAGATAGCAGCACCTTTTTTCTGACATTATCAAAAGCTTGTTGGTGCTCAGGGGTCCATTGGAAGTGGGAATCCCCCTTTATCAGCGGGTATAAAGGGGCAGCCAGAGACGCGAACCCAGGAATCCATAACCTGCAAAAGCCGGCAGTCCCAAGAAACTCCCTGAGTTGTCTCTTATTAGATGGGGGCAGTATCTGCACAAAGGTTCGTTTTGTGGGCTCAGTGAGCCATCCTTTGAACACCCCTAAGAGAATAACCCAGGAGGATTACTTCTTGCTGACAAATTTGGGCCTTTTTGGCAGAAGCCCTATATCCAAGCCGAGCAAGCTTGGAAAATAATGCTTGGGTCCCAGACTCATAGTTCTCTTTGGTGTCGGCTGCCAGTAGCAGACCATCCACATATTGGAGTATGGTGACATCGGGGTGTGCAGTTTTGAAGTCATTGAAGTCCTTGTGGAGGGGTTCATCAAAGAGAGTGGGAGAGTTTTTGAACCCCTGTGGGAGTCTAGTCCAGGTTAGTTGGACAGATGTTCGTTTTTCGGGGTCTATCCACTCAAAAGCAAAAAGCAACTGACTGTCCTTATGTACGGGCAAGCAAAAGTGAGCATCTTTTAAGTCTAGCACAGTGTACCATTCCTGCTCCAGATTCAGAGCGCTAAGCAAATTATATGGATTCGGTACAGTGGGGTGAATGTCCTGAACTCTGTTGTTGATCTCTCTTAGGTATTGAAGTGTCCGGGAGTCCCCAGTTCCTGGCTTTCTTACTGGTAGCAGGGGGATATTCTAGGACAAATGACAGGGCCTTAAGACCCCAAGAGCCAGGTATTTCTGAATATGGGCCCTTATCCCATCCTTAGCTTCTTTGATTAGAGGATATTGTTTAACACTGATTGGAGAGATAGAGGCTTTTAATTCTACTACTATTGGAGGTTGTAATATGGCTAGACCTAACCCAGCAGTTTCTGCCCAGGCATTAGGATAATCTTTTATCCATTTCTGGGGTAGTTTGCCTGTTTGATCAGTCCTAGGAGGCGCGAAGTGTTGATGTTCATCTTCTACGAATGTTGTCAAAGCCATGACTATGGGAGTTTTACTGAAGGCTTTAGAAACTCCACTTGGGGACCATCAGGGTTAAAGGTTATTCTAGCCCAGAGTTTGGTAAGCAGATCCCAGCCCATCAATGGGGCTGGGCATTCTTGGATTACTTGGAAAGCGTGGTGGACTTTTCCATTTCCTAGGTCCATAATCCTCTTAGTTGTCCCAGCCCAATATCTACTGCCATTAGTACCTTTAACAGGGGACCATTTATTTGATAGGGGGCCCAGTGGGGTCTTAAAGGTTGATTATACTGCTGCTGTATCCACTTCAAAGTTCACTGGGGTCCCCTCCACTTTAAAAGTTACCCTGAGCTCGGAGAGGGGATCCGAGCCCCGACTTTCCTAGTCCTCTTCTAGAGTCAGCACGGCGGACTGGCATCTCTGCTTCTTTCGGGGGCACTCTTTGGCCTAGTGTCCAGTTTTCTTTACAGTAGGCACACTGATCTGAGGCCAGGGGCAGCCATTGGCGGGGGCCCAGGTATCCCTTTCTGTCTCCCTGCTTTTTAACTTCTGGCATATTTGGTGCTCTGACCAGAACCTTAGTCAATGCTTTAGTCTGCCTTTTGCTCCTTTCATCCTCCTTTTGTTCCCTTTCCGTCTCTCTCCTCTGTTCCCTTTCCTCCTCAGTTTCTCTCTTATAATATACTTTCTCAGCATCTCTTACTAAATCTCTCAAGGTCTTATCTTGTAATACATCTAGGCGTTGTAACTTTCTCTTAATATCTAGGGCAGCCTGCTCGATAAAGGCCATTGCAACAGATGCTTGTTCATCCTCTGCCTGAGGATCAAAAGGAGTATATTTCCTATATGCTTCCATAATTCTCTCCAGAAACATAGAGGGAGACTCATTAGGCCCTTGGTTTGAATGATAGGATGCTGGGGGAAGGGGTATATGGCTGTTGGTCTGGGTGGCCACGTGGCCCCGGCTGAAAGACAATATCTCTGACTTTTCGGATTAGAGGGAAGTAGAAGGATCCTTCTGGGGGGCCACCTGACTCCGAGAATGGGCCATTCTGAAGAGAATCTGCCAGGTACAGCATTTTACTGAAAAAGAAAGATTCTGGGCCCTTGAGCGGACATCAGTCCAATGATCAAGTGTCAGGGACAGAGAAGTGGAAGTGCTTTGTCCCATAATGAGAGTTACTCAAACAGGGACAGTGAAGACACAAATGCAACACAGACAAAGACAAACAGTAAACGTTTAACTTGAGTCCAAGAGAAAGATTAGAACTGAGTAACTGCCAAAACCTGATGGGTTAGACAATAAAGACAGCCCGTAAACTCAACATGAGTTCAGAACAATGACCAAAACTGAGTAGCCGGCAAAACCTGATGGGCTGGCGAACCGAATCCTGAAGCAAAATATAAACGAGTTGAGGAAATTAGTATTCTTTGATTTCTCTAGTCCTCTGGAGTGTCCCCCAGGAACGTGGCCTGTAGCTCTGTGACACATCTGTCAGCCACCATCAGAGAGAGCTAATGCTCTTCACTGACAGCCACTTTGCCAATCCATAACCTGAAACCCAAAACCAGAAAGAGGTGCCTTACTTACCCCGAGAGGAGTCCATTGGGGTCTTTCGTCCGCCGCTGCCAGATTTCTCACCTGGGGCCTCCAGATGAATAGGTGGGGCGAACGTCAGAGAAAAAGACCACCAAGAGGCTTTCTCATGCAACAGCAAAGGTTTTATTGGGGGTCCAGCATGCTGGGGCTCAGAGCTCACTTTAGAGGAGCAAAGAACAAAGAGCCCTGAAAACAACTTGAGCAGAGTTTATATACATTCTTTAGAGAGGGCAGGGACTTTACATACATCATAGCCTCCTTTAGCAATTCATCATATACCATGGGAAAATCAAATAACAACTCTAAAGCATGATTAGCACTTTTATTTGCGGGAACAATTCGGGCAGGGGGTGATTGGTCAGCCCTAAGAAGGGGTATACATTTAAACTGATTGGTTGAATACCTGAGATGTATACTTGCTGAGCTGCAGGGATTCTGGGAAAGGGTTGTTAAGTAACTAGGTAGTCAGGGAAGATTTCAACACACATCTAATGGGCAGATCCACGAATTGTCTAAACTGCCACAGGAAAGTGCAGCTTGGAAAGTTTACAAACCTGGTTCTTTACATTTCAATTTCAATTTCAATTTCTTTTATTCTTTCAGAACCTTACAGAGAAAGGCAAGAGACTTAATCCACAATGACTGCTCTTTTGGCCATTTTGGTTTTGGATGCACACATGGGATCTTTCTTTTGATCCATCTGGTGCTGATAATCTAAGTCACAGCCTCACACAGGGCCAAGAGGCTAATTAAGACACAACCATTTTCAAAGCAATTACTACTCTGAGGTCAGTTACAGAACTCAGTCTCTGAAAAGAATCACACCAGTGTTCAAGGCTAGGTGCACCCAGTCATGTTTTCCAACCACCACATAAATGACCACAATTAAAACCAAAACAATCCCACATGGCCCTCATCTTCTTCCATAGAGTCACTCATCATAACCTCTGGCTGGAGGATTCCTTGAATGGCGCAGCTCAAGAGAGTGTCCAAAATAAGCTTCCTTGCCCCTCATTTGCCTAAACTCAGGGTGGCCTGGACACCCTTCCTGTGAACTAGGATTGATCACATAGGTCTGCCGCTAATACTGCTCTACTTCTCCAATTAGAGGCCTACTGACTGTCAGGTATAAATTCCTTATGTGATGTGGATTCATGATTAAACCCAAGCACCTCTGAAGAGCTTGGAAGAACTCATTTGACCCAAAAAATCCCTATACTCCCTTGAAGAAGGTCAGGAACCTAACAGAGGAAGGCAAGAGACATCATCCACAATGACTTATGTTTTTGCCATTTTGGTTTTGGATGCACACATTGGATGTTTCTTTAGATCCATCAGGCGCTGAAAATCTAAGCCATAGCCTCTCACAGGGCCAAGAGGCTGATTCAGACACATGGCTTTCCAAAGCAATTAAGCAAAGAGCCACAGGTGATGCCCATTCATTTCCATTTGAAAACTGTTTCCTTCAGGCTTCACAAAGGGGTGGCCTGAGGAAAAGACCTTCCTGACATTCAGGGCAAAAGATCAATAGGTTAGCAAAAGGCCCAAAACAGGGTTTCTCCACTGAGGCTTTTCTGGTCACACTGATATCTGAGTTTTCTGAGATGCTCCAATTCCCCCCAGATATCCAGAACATAGCCATGTCACAGAGTTTGGAGGTGGTACATATTTTGGACACAAAACCATGAGCCTATTCTGGAGAGTGGCCAAAATTCAGCAAGAAAACAGAAACTTAGTAAGATAGTAGGTGTTGCCCATCGATAAGGCAACCTGCAGTCCATTACTAAAATGGACAGGATGAATGCTGGGAAGCTTTCTACTAGACAGGACACATCCATTGATGCATTCTCTTTTCTAATGTCTACAACCATGGACACAGTGGGAGACACAGACACAGAAACACTTGCCTTGTCAAAGTTCTTTCTAGAAATAGTCCACTCCAAACCAAACACACCGCCTTTCCTACCTATTCTCAGAACATGAGACAAAACCACAAACTCACACACACACTCAAAAAGGCACCTCCTTCCCCCAAGTAAGTCTGTGACTATCCAGAGTGTCCTTTGACTGGTGGGCCATTTTATGTTCCCCCGAAAAGGCCTGTCTTGTCTTAGATCTGGTCTCCTTGTCAAACACTGTGAAGTTGTCAGGAGCCTGTTCTGACAACTACATGCATTCTCATGGAAGGCCCGTCTTCAGAACTCTCCTCTCATTTTGCCATCCTCACATCAGTAGGTACCAAAAAAGACAGACTCTGTCCTTGGTAAATCCAAACATGTGAGCCCACTGGGACTGAGACTGGGACTGGCTCTGTGTGCCTGGCTTCCTGGATCCCAAATTCAGAGAGTTCCATCACCAAGGAAGTGAGGTAGGTCACTTATTTCAAGAATTTAATGAGTTCACTGCCCTGGCAACCACTTTGTTATAACAGTTGCTTCCAAGGGTCCCATGAGATGGAGGATACCCTACTTCCTCTGACACTTTCACTAGTTAGAATGGTATATCAACCATATGGAACCAGAAACAGCTCTCCACATTGTCCTGGTTTGGTCCATATTCTCTCCATTAAGAATAGAGAGGCTGATTCAGACACAACCCTTCATCCTGACAAGGTTGTTTGCCATGGAAGATGACTTTTTGCTCTCTCAGGTCCTACATAGCTGCCTAATACTTCTCCAGGGATCATTTCTGCTTGGACCATTGAGTTTCTAAGCAGGTGGAAGATCCCCTACATTCCTGTATTGTAAGACAAACTCTGTCCCTGCTCTTCTGTAAAGGTAGATTGAGGGAACAGTGTATGAATAGGGTTAATAACAGGTTCGATTTTGGTGAGGAGTCATTCTGTTTGATGAATAATGGTATTGGGAACCTGCGATATTTACAAGAATATATAGGTAAAATATAAGTATGGAAACAGAAATCTAGGTATGATTTGAAGCCCAGAAGGACATTGGGACCTTCATTGGGATACTTAGCTTTGAATTATGTTCTGCACAGATGTCTCAGATAAATCGATATACAATGTTATAGGACCTTGTACCTTGGATGATTGAATGTCGAAGAGAACATCCAGGATAAAAGGGATAGTTGGTAGTATTAGGAAGACAGTTTGTAAGTTTAAAAAGAAGAGTGAGTATAAGTTTTGGACCAAAAATTCTTTAGCAATAGGGTTTCGGGTAGAGAGTGAATATGAATGTCAGAACGTGTGAAGAATCAGTCACAATGATGAACTGGGGAAAATATGTAGGAAAGCAGATATCCATAGAGACATTAGGAAATCATGCAAAGTGTAAAGTGAGTGATTGGATTAGACATTTTCAATATGATTGAGTTTCAATATATAATCTTAGGAAAAAACAAATATGTAGTCCCCCAAAAGATTGACAAGTGGGAGCATTAGGCAGCCTGGACATGGATGTTTTTAGTAATCCATGTTCATTTTCCATTTAGACTTTGGTACAATCATAAGTGTGATGTTTGCATTTTCTGACCAGAATATTACTGTGATAAAATGTATATGTGGATCAGGTAACATGAGTATTTCTTCCACCATTTCTTGGAGCCATATTTTGAAGATGTATAAATTAGTATTGTGGGTAAAAATAGATGTACCCTGTGTCTATGAATATAGAGATAATGCATGAATAGAGCGTAGTGTGAATAAATAATATTACTTGTTCCAACTTTAAATAATGGATTAAATTGATATCTAAAAATATTCAGGAAATCTTATATTGATATACATACATTCATTTCAACCAGTAATACATCTAATGGTAATATTAGGGTTGTGGTTTATCCTGAAGTGTGTGTGAGTTTTGCTTCAAACTGATTATGGAAATCAAATATAATATTTTTGGAAAGAAGTCTCATGAAAAGACCAGTCAAGAAACATGGAGGAATACTTGTGTTCTGAAGCAGGAAGTGATTGACATTGAAACAAATGTCTAAAAATTTGTGAACTTGTGGATAAAATATATATCCTACGATGTGCATAAACTGCAGAAACAGTAATGTACCATTGTTGAATAAAAATGAACGTCAAATTATATGTCATGTCCCATAGGAGTCTACTTGCGTTGATATTAAACTGGGTCAGTTACTCTAGAAATATTAGGATTTGTGTGCAGCTTTCACTGAAGTCAGTTTTCAGTACTAGGAAACAAATATATATTTCAAGTTGATGAATAATTCTGAGAATAATCTTGTGAAAAATTGATCATAAATCTAAATACATCAACATGAATAAATTTAGGGAGTATATATAAGACACATATATTTCATATTTTGAAAAATCTGGAGAGTATATATATATATATATATATATATATATATATATACACAAAACATACACACAGACAATAAAAAGTAGCAATACATATGCTAATCGAAATTCATCATTAAATATATATAATTCACATATGCGAAAATAATTATTTTACTGAACATGGATTTTTGTATAATGTTTTTCTATTAGGAAGCTCACCCATAGGTTGAATTTTCAGTTTCAACAGCGTTTAGGAGGAGGGATCTCTTCTCACAATTTGTATCTTCCAAGTCAGACAACACAAAAAAATTAACCTGTGATACCAGGTAGGATTCTATATGTGCATATAAATATACATGTGCTGAATAGTCTATAGAGAAAGGGAGACAGGAATTCACATATTAGTTAATTTTAAAAACACATGGAGAATTATTTTAACCAAAAATTGACTAGATTTATAACACCTACCCTTTATCATGTAAAAGGCAAGTCCAAATATACACCATGCCTCCACTGAACTGCATGTATTTCTCTTTTGTTTTGGTTATTTTTCCTCCATCATATTAGGATTAGTAGTCAGAGTCTAGTAGGGTATGGGTTAGTGTCATGGTTTCAGTATTTTGACTGGAAAATAAGAAAATGAATCCAATGTGTATGCAAATATGTGCCACACAAAAATATTCCCACTCTCATCCAGAACAATGAATTGCCATTACCTTCACCCCAAATAAGACACAATTAGAGGAGAAGAGTTAGAAAATCTGTGAATACATATATGGAATGGAACATAATCAGGAGTTCACAACCTTGGAGGTGGTAGAGGAGTTTCCAAAAGTTAGGGTCAGGGTAAACACTCCACAAACATGGAGCTCTGCTGGCCTAAAAACTTCTTGAGAAACTGTCTCTGAGTTCGGGCACTTGAAATATATGTTGTTGTCAGGAGCTTTAGCTTCATTTGTAGTGAGACCATCAAAGATGGGTCTGCATCTATGTGACCTGGAGAACATGGTTTCTTTTTTTTTAATGAACATAAGGGAGCAGTGCTGAATTCTCTCTTTGTAGGTAAACTGTGGCCACTCGGGTCTAAGTGTCTCCCCATGTGGACTGTGAAGCCATTTGGTCATCCTCCACTTTTTGTGGTGTTTCTTGCTGCTGCACTGGGAGTATGGTATTTACTTAACGAAATACAATGAGTTCAACTGGAACAAAATGCTAGAGTGTGTTCTGTCATGTGTGGTGGGTCAGGTTCTCCAGGAGAATGCACCAACAAGTCTTCTATCCAACATAGCTTGTCCCCTTGACCATAGCAACCTGTTTCTTAAAATTGACGTTAAACCTCTCCATATAACGAGATGCCTTTACATATAAGGGTCTGCTGGCTACACTATTTCAGTCACAAGCCATTTGGAAGCCAATGGAAGATCCACATGACCCCACCACAGATATTTTATCACACATCTGCACACCACTGCTCTAGGCCCACTACTCAGCAGGCTCCAACTTACTGGCATCTCTGTTCTACACCATTTTCATAAAACCAAGTCAATTAAGCCACTGTCTGGTACACTCATGATCAGAAACAGGACATCCAAAGATTCTCCAGTGCCACCTGGTCATAGGAATTTCAAATATATCATGGTATTTTTCTGGGATTAGGAAGATAGACGGTAGGATTAAAAAGAAGGGTGAGTAATGGATTTGGACATTAAGTTCTGCTTCTCCAATTTGAGGCGTATTGTCATGCATGGGCGACTCTCATGCCTGGCCTCCAAAAATCCCAACACAATTCATAGCAATACATCTCTAAGGTCATTTCCAAAACTCCGTTTCTAAGGGGAATCACACCAGAGTTCAAGCCCAGGTGGACCCATTCATCTCTTCCAACCGCCACACAAGTGACCACAATTAAAAACAAAACACTCCCACATGGCCCTCATTTTCTTCCATGTAGACACTCATCATAATCCCTTGCTAGAGGTTTCCATGAGGGACACAGTCCAAGACAGTGTCCAAAATAAGCTCCCTTCCCCCTCATTTGCCTAAAGTCAGGGTGGCCTGGGCACCCTTCCTGTGAACCAGGAGTGATCAAATAGGCCTGCCATTAATGCTGCTCTGCTTCTCGAATTTGAGGCCTACTGACTGTGGGGTTTAGATACTTTATGTGAATTGGAGTCATGAGAAAACCCAAGAATCTCTGGGCTTCCCTCTGCAGGGCTTTGAAGAACCCATTTGAGTGAGTCTAGGAGTTGGACCAAAAGTTCTTTAGCAATAAGGTTTTGGTGAGAGAGTAAATGTAAATGTCAGCACATTTGAAGGGTCATTCCCAATGATGAACTGGAGAAAAGGTATTTGAAAGCAGATATCAATGGAGACATTAGGAAATCAGGCAAAGTACAAAGTGAGTGGTAGGATAAGACATTATTAACAGGGTTGAGTTTGAATATATAATCTTAGGAAGAAACAGATATGTAGTCACCAATAGGAATAATATTTGAGAGCATTAGGGAACCAGGACATGGATGTTGTTAGTAATACATGCTCACATTCAATTTAGGCTTTGGTACAGTCATAAGTGTGACCCTTGCATTTTGTGTCAGGAATATTACTGTGATGAAATGTATATGTATATCAGGTGACTAGAGTATTTTTTCCACCATTTCTGAAAGCAATATTTTAAAGACTTATAAATTAGTATTGGGGAATCAAATACATAGACCCTGGGTCTATGAATATAGAGATGATGCCTTAGTAGACCATACTGTGAATAAATAATATAACAGGTTCCACTTTTAATATTGGATTGAATTGATATATGAAAATACATAAGAAATTTTATGTTGATATACAATCATTCATTCCAAACAGTTATACATCTAATGGTAATAAAAGAGTTATGGTTTATCATGATGGGTGTGTGAGTTTGCCCCAAAAGTGATTATGGAAATCGAAAACAATGTGTTCAGAAAGAAGTCTCATGAAAAAACCAGTCAAGAAAGCTGGAGGAATACATGTGTTCTGAAGCAGGAAGTGATTGAAAGTGAAACAAATGCCTATAAATTTGCTAAATTGTGGAAGAAATATATATCGTATGATGTGCATAAAATGAAGAAAACTAATATACCAGTGTTGAATAAAAATGAACGTCAAAATAGACATCATGGAACATAGGAATCTACTTGCACCGATGTTAAACTGGGTAAGTTACTGTAGAAATATTAGCATTTGTATATACCATTCACTGAATTTAGTTTTCAGTACTAGGAAACAGATATGTAGTTCAGGTGGATGAATATTTCTGAGAATAATCTTGTGAAAAGTTGATTAGAAATCCAAATATAAGAACATTAATGAATTTAGGAGTGTATAATAAGACACATATATTTTACATTTTGAAAAATCTGGAGTATATATATATATATATATATATATATATATATATATATATATACACACACACACACACACACACACAACCCACACAGAGCAATTAAAAAGTAGCAATATATATGCCAATCAAAATTCATCGTGAAATTTATATGATCCACATATCCAAAAATATTTATTTTACTGAACATGGATTTATATATAATGTTGTTCAACTAGGAAGCTCCCCCATAGGTTGAATTTTCTGTTCCACAATTTGTATCTGTCAAGTTGGCCACCTCACAAGTATGTACGTGTGATACCAGGTAGGATTCAATATGTGCATATACAAATACATGTGCTTAATAGGCTACAGAGAAAGGGAGACAGGAATTCACATATTTGTTAACTTTAAAAACACACGGAGAACTACTTCAATTAAAAATTGACTAGATTTATAACTCCAAACCTATATATTGCAAAAGGCAAGCCCAACTATACACCACCCCTCCTCTGAACTGCTTGTATTTCTATTCTGTTTGAGTTATTTTTCTCCATCACATTAGGATTAGTAGTCAGAGTCTAGCAAGCTATGGGTTAGTGTCAGGGAATCAGTATTTCGAATGGAAAATTGGAAAATGAACACAATGTGTATGCAAATATGTGCTACACAAAAATCTTCTTATTCTCTTCCAGAAAAATTTATTGTAATTAACTCCGCCCCAAGTAATACAGAATTAGAGAAGAAGAGTTAGAAAATCTGTGAATACATATCTGGAATGGAATATGCTCAGGAGTTCACAACCTTGGAGGTGTTAGAGGAGTTTCCCAAAGTAAGGGACACAGTAAACATTTCTCAAATGTGGAGCTCTGGTGCCCTAAAGACTTCTTGGGAAACTGCCTATGTGGTTGGGCACTTGAAATATATATTGTTTTCAGGAGCTTTTGATTTCTTTCCAGTGAGACCATCAAAGCTGGGTCTGCATCTATGTGACCTGGAGGACATGGATTCTTATTTTCCAATGTACATGAGGTAGCAGTGCTGAATTCTCTCTTTGTAGGTAAACTGTGGCCATTGTGGGCTAAGTGTCTCCCTGGGGGACTGTGAAGCCATTTGGTCATCCTCCAATTTTCATGGTGTTTCTTGCTGCTGCACTGGGACTTTGGTATTTGCTTCACGATATACAAGGAGTTCAAATGGGACACAGTGGTGGAGGGAGTTCTGTCTTGTGCGGTGGGTCAGGGTTCTCAGGAGAATGCACCAAGCAGGCTTCTATCCCTCATAGCTTGACCCCTTGTCCATAGAAACCTGGTTCTGAACATTGCCCTGAAACCTCTCCATATAAAAATATGCCATTTCATTGAACATTCTGCTGGCTGCACCATGTCAGTCACAAGCAATTTGGAAGCTAATGGCAGATTGACATGGCCTCACAAAGATGTTTTATCATACACCTTGCCACCTCTGCTCTAGGCCCACCACTCAGTAGGCTCTAACTTACTGGTATCTCTGTTCTACACCATTTTTATGAATCCCAGTCAATCAAGGCACTGCCTGATAGATTCATGAATGATGTAGGACATCCAAATGTTCCCAGTGCGACCAGGTCATGGGAAATTCAAAAATTTCATGGTATTTATCTAGGCATTTTTCAAGGATGAAGTTGGAGGCACTGTGGGTTTTAATTAATTCGGGAACCATTAAATGGTGAGGATGCTCATTTCAATGAACGCTATCGAGAACTCTCACAGGCAAGACTTTCCAAAGAGTGGCCAAAAGGTCACATGAAGCCAGGCTCATTGAGGTCTACAATGTGAGGTCCATGTTTGTTTTGATTCTCAACTATGGCTGACATGCCTTTAAGAATAAAATCATGTGATATCCTGGCTGAGATTCCCAGTGCTCTGTGGAAAGGTACCCTGGGGCTATATCTCAGTTTCCATGGGCGACTCTCATGCGTGTCCTCCTAAAATCCCAACACAAGTCATGGCAATACTTCTCTGAGGTCAGTTTCAGAACTCACTCTCTAAGGGGAATCACACCACTGTTCAAGCCCAGGTGGACCCAGTCACCTCTTCCAACCGCCACACAAATGAAAACAATTGAAACCAAAAAAAATCCCACATGGCCCTCATTTTATTTCATATAGACACTGAACATAACCTCTTGCTAGAGGTTTCCATGAGGAGCACAGTAAAAGACAGTATCCAAAATAAGCTCCCTTGCCCCTCGTTTGCCTAAAGTTTGAGTGGCCTGGACACCCTTCCTGTGAAACAGGAGTGATCCAATAGGCCTGCATTTAATACTGCTCCACTTCTCCAATTTGAGGCCTACTGACTGTGGGATTTAGATTATATATGTGTATTGGAGTCATGATTAAACCCAAGCACCAATGGGCTAGCCTCTGCAGGGCTTTAAATAACTCATTAGACCCAAAGGATCCTTATTCTCACTTGATGGAGGTCAGGAAACTTACAGAGAAAGACAAGAGAATTCACCCACAATGACTGCTCTTTTGGCCATTTTGGTGTTGGATGCATACATGGGATCTTTCTTTACATCCATCAGGTGCTGACAATCTAAGCCACAGCCTCACACTTGGCCAAGAGCCTGATTCAGACACATCCCTTTCCAAAGCAATTAAGCAAAGAGACACAGGTGATGCCCATTCATTTCCATTTGAAAACGGTTTTCTTCAGGCTTCACAAACGGGTTGGCCTGACGCAAAGTCCTTCCTGACTCAGGGGAAAAGAACAATTGTTAAGCAAAAGGCCCAACCACGGTTTCTCCACTGAGATGTTAGTAGTCACACTGATATCTGAGTTTTCTGAGATGCTCGCCATTCCCTTCAGCTATCCAGTATATGGCCATGTGACAGAGCTTGGTGGTAGTACATATCTTGGACACAAAACCATGAGCCTATTCTGGAGAGTGGCCAGAATTCAGGAAGAAAACTGGAACTTAGGAAGATAGCAGGTGTTACCCATTGATTATGCAAGCCCTGGTCCATTCATTAATTGGGCAGGATGAATGCTCGGAAGCTTTCTAATAGACAGGACACATCCATTGATGCATTCTTTTTTTCTAATGTCTACAACCACGGACACAGTGAGATACACAGACATAGAAACACACGCCCTGTGAAACGACTTAGTAGAAACATTTCACTCCAAACCACAAAACCGTCTTTCCTACCTATTCTCAGAACATGAGACAAAACCACAAACCCACACCAACACCCAAAAAGGCACCTGCTTCCCTCAAGTAGGTCTGTGACTATCCAGAGTGTCCTCTGACTTCTGGACCATACTATGTTCTCCCTAAATGGCCTGTCCTTTATCAGATCTGGTCTCCTTGGTCAACTCTGTGAAGTTGTCAGGAGCTAGTGGTGAGCCACTACCTGCTTTCTCAGGAATGGCCCCTCTTCAGAGCTTTTCTGGTATTTGGCCATTCTCACATCAGTAGGTACCAAGAAAGATTGACTCTGTCCTTGGTAAATCCAAACAAGTGAGCCCACAGGGACTGTGACTGAGACTGGCTTGGATGCCTGGCTTCCTGGATCCCATGTTCAGAGAGTTCCATCACCACGGAAGTGAGGTGAGGTCACTTCCTTCAGGAACTGAATGAGTTCACTGGCTTGGCAACCACTTTGTCATAACAGTTGCTTCCAAGGGTCACATGAGATGGTGGCTGCCCCAACTTCCTGTGACACTTTCACAAGTTAGATTGGTATATCAACCATAGGAACCTGGGAACAGCTCTCCACAGAGGCCTGGTTTGGTCCATCTTCTCTACATTAGGACGAGAGAGGCTGATTTGGACACAACCCTTCATCCTGGCCAGGTTGTTTGTCATGTAAGATGACTTTTACTCTCCCAGGTCATTCATAGCTGCCTACGTCTTCTCCAGAGGACATTTCTGCATGGACCTTTGAGGTTCTCAGCAGGTGGAAGATCCACTACATTCCTGTATTGTAAGACTAACTCTGTCCCTCCTCTCTGTAATGTTAGATTGAGGGGAAAGTGTATGGTTAGTGTTAATAACATTTTCGATTTGGGTTAGGAATCATTCTGCTGGATGAATAATGGTATTGGGAACCTGTGATATGTATGAGAATATATAGGTGAAATACATGTATGAAAACAGAAATCTAGGTAAGTTTTGAAGCCCAGAAGAGAATTGGGCCCTTGATTGGGATACTTAGCTTTGAATTAGGTTCTGCACAGATGTGTCAGATTAATCAATATTCAATGGCCTAGGACCTTGTACCTTGGATGATTGAATGTGGAAGAGAACATCCAGTCAAAAAGGGATAGTCGGTAGTGAAAGGTTAATAAAATAGGTACTTGTCACTTCCTGTTTCTCTGTATGCTTAACAAAACACTTTTGAAATCTTGAGAACTCTTTGCTAATCTTGTTCCCAGAATGTGCTCTCCCCAACTGCCAAACTGCAGAATGTACTCCCTCACCCGTGTGCACGCACACTGCCCACTCACCCGGACCCATCAATAAACTTTCCTCCCTGCCCTCTCCAAGAAAATTATATAAACTCTGCTTAAGGTGTTCTCAGGGCTCTCGTCTCTTTTCAATTGAGCTCTGAGCCCCAGCATGCTGGACCCCCAATAAACCCTTTGCTGTTGCATGTGACAATCTCTTTGTGGTCTCTTCCTCCAAGGCTTGCCCGACCTTTTCATATGGAGGTTCCACTGAAATCCAGCAGCAGCGAATGTGAGACCCCATGTGTCGTGGCTTTCACTATTTGTGTATCTTTCATTATGGAACAGAGCACTTCAATGCCTCTGTCCCTGACCATTGATCACTGGCCCAAAGTCCACATAAGGGCTCAGAATCTTTTTTATTTAGTAAAACACTGGACCTGGAAGACGCTCTGTGCCTCAGAATGACCCACCTTTCGAGTCGGATGGCCTCTAGAAGGATCTTTCTACTTCCCACTAATTTAAAAAGTTAGAGATATTGTCTTTTAGCCAGCGCCACATAGCCATCTGGATCATTCCGCCATATATCTTAACTTTGCAGGACCTCTGCAAATCTCCTCCTCCATGGGTGAAGCCTTTCCTTACCGCTGCCCCTGCTCCTACTCCTTCCCCCATGATCTCTCAAACCCTCTGCTCTTCTTCCTTCTCCACCCTCTGTTCTCCCTGAGTCACAAGATTTGACTCTACTGGATTCTCCTCCCCCTCCTTATCCCCTGCCCTCTTCCCCCAATCCCCAACACCCTCTAAGTGATTCCCCTGCTGCTGACTCAGCCTCTCTGCAATTGGAGGAGCACAGCACCCTCCAGATAGCTCCCCAGTGGCACACACAGGCCTTCCTTCCCTTGAGGAAGCTGGCCCGGCTATAGGAACTCGCCAGCAGTGAATAGTTGAAAACACTGGAACTCCCGTGATGCTCCCCCTCCATCCCTATGGGCCAAAGATTGACGACGGCCATGGGGGAAAAAATGCAAGCCTACCAGTTTTGGCCATTCTCCTCTTCAGACGTACATAATTGGAAATATAACAATTCCCCTTTTTCTGAGCACCCCACCTGGCATACAGGTCTGGTTGAGTCATTGATGTTTTCACACTAGCCTACTTGAGATGACTGCCAACAACTCATAGGGACTGTCTTCATGACAGGGGATCAAAATAGAATACTCCTGGAAGCTGGAAAAAAATATCCTCTGACCAGATGCGTGACTGACACAACTTCCCAAGATAATCAAAGCCAGCTTTCCTTTGAACCAACCCAACTGTAGCCCCCAAATCTTTGAAGGTAGGGAGCATCTGTTCACTTATCACCGGGCTCTAATAGTGGGTTTCCGTGCGGCCGCTAGGCGACCAACTAATTAGGCCAAGGTAAGAGAGATTATTCAAGGGCCTGAAGAACCTCTCTCTATGTTTCTAGAGAGAATTATGGAGGCATATAGAAGATATACTCCTTTCAATCCTCAGGCAGAGGATCAAAAGTCATCTGTCACAATGGCCTTTATTGGGCAAGCTGCCCTGGATATTAAAAGAAAGTTAAAATGCTTAGATGGATTACAAGATATGACTTTGAGATATTTAGTCAGAGAAGCCGAGAAGGTATACTTTAAGAGAGAAACTGAGGAAGAGAAGGGAACAAAGGGAGGATAAAAGAAACAAAAGACAGACTAAGGCGCTGACTAAGGTCCTGGTCACAACAACAAATAGGCCAGAAATTAAGAAACAGGGAGACAGGAAGGGATACCTGGGCCCACGCCAGAGGCCACTCCTTGCCTCAGATCACTGTGCCTACTGTAAAAAAAAAGGACACTGGGCCAAAGAGTTCCCTAGAAAGAGACAGCCACTCCTGCCAGCCATTCTGACTCTTGAGGATGACTCCAAAAGTCGGGGCTAACATCCCCTCCCGGAGCTCAGGGTAAGTTTTGAAGTGTAGGGGACCCCAGTAAACTTTGAAGTGGATACAGGGGCAATATACTCAGCCCTTAAGGCCCCATTGGGCCATCTATCAAATAAAAGGTCTCTAGTTCAAGGGGCAAATGGCAGTAAGTATCGGGCTTGGACAACTAAGAGGACCATGGACCTGGGAAAAGGAAAATCCATCAATCCTTCCTAGTAATCACAGAATGCCTGGCCCCATTGATGGGCAGAGATCTGCTCACCAAGCTCTGGGCCAAAATAACTTTTAACCCTGAAGGCAACCAAGTGGGATTTCTAAATCCTTCAGTAAAAACTCCTATAGTCATGGCTCTAACTATGTCAGTAGAAAATGTACATCAACTCACTCAACTTTGTTCAAAGAAACTGCAGGCATTCCTGAAGGATCAAGAACAGAGTTTTCCACTAACCAAATCACAGCAAAAGGACTGAATGGGTAACAAAAGCCTGTCGGGTCCATCAATTGGTTTGTGCTTACCCTTCCAAGCTTCCTGGAGGAAAGCACCTAGGAGGAAAAAGACCAGGACAATTCTGGGAAGTGAACTTTAGTGAAATTAAGCATGCAAGGTATGGACTTAAATATCTCCTAGTCTTTGTAGATACATTTTCAGGATGGATTAAAGCCTTCCCCACCAAAAAAAAAGAAAGAAAGAAAGAAAGAAAGAAAGAAAGAAAGAAAGAAAGAAAGAAAGAAAGAAAGAAAGAAACAGCACAAATGGTGGTCAAGAAGATCCTGGAAGATTTTTTTCCAAGATACGACCTGCCTAAGGTAACAGAGTCTGATAATGGACCTGCATTCATGACCCAGGTACGTTAGGGGTTAGCCAGTACCCTGGGGATTACATTGTGCTTATAGACCACAGAGTGCAGGACAGGTAGAATGAATGAATAGAACCATTAAAGAGACCTTAATGAAATTAAGCTTAGAGACCGACATAAAAGATTGGACAATGCTTCTGCCTTATGCAATGTTTCATGCAAGAAATTCTCTCTCTGTTTCTTTGTGTAACCTCACCCACTATGAAATTCCCTATGGGGCCCCTATTCCAGTAAGGGACCTAACCCCAACTCTAAGACCTAACGATCCCTTCCACACCACCATGCTTGACAGACTTACAGCTGTTGAAAGAACTCAGCGATACCTGTGAAAACAGCTGGCCACTGCCTACCAACCTGGAGATGAGGGGACTCCACATCAATATCAAGTAGGAGACTTTGTCTATGTAAGACAAGATCAGGTGTCATCCCTGGAACCCCACTGGAAAGGACCATACCAGGTTCTACTTATAACACCTACAGTGGTAAAGGTAGACAGAATCACTTCCTGGATCCTGGCCTCTCATCTCAAGCCTGCACCCTGTCCAGACTCTGCCTGGAAACTGGAAGAGACTGGTAACCCTTTCAAATTGTGTATTCGCCAGGTGGATGAAGCTATAGAGTCTCTCCTTGACCACCAGTAGTTCTAACCCTCATCAGCCCTTTCAGCAGCGATGGCTGATCACAAATCCTACTGGAGAAGAAGTATAATCTATCTCACATATAGCCCAGTTTGGGACCTGGTGGCCATTTCTCCACCCAGACATTTGTTAGCTGGCTATAGGTCTTTCCTATTAGGATATCCCTGATGAAGAGGATCCCACTAAAATTCCATCAAATACCTTTTGTACCATAAATAATGGAAACAAACATTATGGATGTCGGGACAGGTAAGCCAGGTGCAGGTTGGCTAGCCTAGATTACTATGTTTGCCCGGCAGACAATCAAAGCCACAAACAGCAACAGCTGTGTGGAGGAAAAGCCAATTTCTTCTGTAAGTCATGGGGATGTGAGCATACAGGGGCTTCCTGATGGAACCCGAACTCCTCATCAAATTCTGTACACAGCATTGGCCATATGACCAATTAGATAACCAAAACCCATGGCCCCCAGAGGGGTCTCTAGATCCTCAAATACTGTGTGACCTTTTTAACTTCTGCAAGTGCTCAAAAGGGTAAAAGGAGATTCCCCTATGTGGAGGCCTTTTCCCTCCTTCGCTCACATCCTGAACTATGCTTCTCCAATAGATCCTCACCCTCAGCCTTCTTCTCCAGACTATCTGCTGTCACTCCAAACTCAGCAACCTGATTTCTTCCCTTCAATTACTAGATCAAAAACCCAAACCAACACCGGTTCTCAGACCATTGCCCCCTGGCTGAGAAGCAGGTACTGAGGTACCCCTCCACCGACTCACTCCTCTCTTCTCTTGTCACTGCCCGCACTGGGTCCCACCAGGTCCTCTTTCCAGCTAACAAATAGCTCAAACCAGCTGAGGAGAGCCCTCAGACCCTTATCCAAATGTAATGAAAATGGCCTTTAAAGTTGCTCTTTCATCACTGAAAACAGGTTACTAAAAATTTAAAGTCCCTCACAGGCTTTGTGGATACTCACTCCCTTCTTCCCCTCTGCTCTACCTGTTCTACTGCTCAAGTTTTGTTGCTAGGAATATCCCAAACCCTTTTCCCATTATTCTTTTACATCTCTCCTTTCTCATTCTCAGATCCATGAAGCTGCTCTAAGCACCGACTTCTCTGTCTCCCCCCTCTGTACCAGGCCCACAGAAAAGTTTTCACTGACCTTCTCCAGGAGTCTTCACCATGGCTGACTTTAGGACTTTCAGCAAAAAAGTCCCTATAAACGATTTCAGTGTAGATAACCTTCCTCTTTTAATGTTGCCCTGTTCCACTTGGCCACTGGCTAAAAATAATCAGCACTCCTAAGCTAGACACCCCCTTACTAGTTTTTCACAAAATATGTGAACAATTCCTCTGGCCTTGAACTTTGGCTTCACAGAGATGGCAACATTTCTAAGATAAAGAAGTTACCATCTGGGCTCCATGGTAACAGCTGGCAGGGGAAAAAAAAGAAAGGGAAGTAAAAGCTCTCCCCCACCCAGTTGTCCTTGAAAAGTTAACTTGCCCAGAACAGAGAAAAAAAAAACAGAAACAAAAACAGCTTTTTGTGAACTTTTGCAGAGTGTGATCTTCTGAGCCACTTCTCTTACATGTTGGGTACAAAATTCTGAAACTACCTAAACTTGGAATTCAGAA
Source organism: Callospermophilus lateralis (assembly GCF_048772815.1). NCBI lineage: Eukaryota > Metazoa > Chordata > Mammalia > Rodentia > Sciuridae > Callospermophilus > Callospermophilus lateralis. The sequence goes on from NW_027514303.1 coordinate 185,099, forward strand.
GATTAATTGATTACAACCGAAGCAATGCCCTCTGAATCTGGGTGCAACCAAATAGGACTGTTTCACTGTCTTTGGTGCTATCTTAGGTGCCTTGCCTTGTCCGTCCCTACAACAGTATAATTCTATATACTAAAACATTGTTGATGTTTTCATGAAATGAAAAACGGATGTGATTAATTGTGTAATGGTGCATATGTTACCCAGAATGCTCTATCATGACGCAGGTTCATTTGAAGATCGAATAGGTGGGACATACAACCCGGTTTCACTGGGAACATATTTCCCTCACTTTAGCCATCCTATAAAGAATAGGAGTTGCCACAAGGGTGGGCACAGGAACCACTGCCCTGGTCCATGGGACACAACAAATGACCCAGTTAGAAGCAGAAATAGACCAAAACTTAAATATATTAGAAACCTCCATAACAGCTTTGCAGGAATCTTTAACCTCTCTCTCTGAAGTTCTTTTACAGAACAGTTGAGGGTTGGACCTCCTCTTCATGAGTGAAAGGGACCTTTGTGCTGCATTGAGGGAAGAATGTTGTGTGAAGTTGTCAGAAGCCAGTGGTGAGCTACTACCTGCTTTATCAGGAAAGGCCCCTCTTCTTAGCTTTCCTGTCTTTTGGCCATCCTCACATCAGTAGGTACCAAGAAAGACAGACTCTGTCCTTGGTAAATCCAAAAAAAGTGAGACCACTGGGACTGGGACTGGGACTGGTTGTGCTTGCCTGGCTTTCTGAATCCCACGTTTCAAGAGTTCCATCACTCAGGACGTTATGTGAGGTAACCTCAATCAGGAAGTGAATGAAGTCACTGCCTTGGCAACCACTTTGTCCTAAGAGTTGCTTCCAAGGGTCCCATGAGATGGAGGGTGCCCCTACTTCCTGTGACATTTTCACACATTGGAATGGTATATCAACCATAGGCACCCGAGAACAGCTCTCCACACAGGCCTGGTTTGGTCAATCTTCTCTACATTAAGATGAAAGAGGCTGATAAAGACACATCCCTTCATTCTGACCAGGTTGTTTACCATGGAAGTTGAGTTTTCCTCTCTCTGGTCCTTCATAGCTGCCTACAACTTCTCCAGAAATCATTTGTGCATGGTCCTTTGAGGATCTCAGCAGGTTGAAGATCCCCTACATTCCTGTAGTGTAAGACCAACTTTTTCCCTGCTATTCTGTAAAGTTACATAGAGGGAACAGTGTATGCTTAGGGTAATAACAGGTTTTATTTGGGATAGGAATCATTCTGCTGGATGAATAATGGTATTGGGAACCTGTGATATTTACAAGAATATATAGGTGAAATATAAGTATAAAAACAGAAATCTAGGTAAGATTTGAAGCCCAGAAGAGCATTGGGCCCTTGATTGGGATACTTAGCTTTTAAATATCTTCTAAACAGATGTCTCAGATAAATCGATATACAATGGCATAGGACCTTGAAAATTGGATGATTGAATGTAGAAGAAAACATCCACTCATATAGGCATAGTTGGTAGGATTAGGAAGATAGTCAGTAGGGTTAGGAAGAAAATTGAGTATAGGATTTGGACAAAAAGTTCTTTAGCAATAGGGTTTGCGGTAGAGAGTGAATGTAAATGTCACCACATGTGAAGAGTCAGACACAATGATGAACTGGGGAAAATATATGGGGAAGCAGATATCAATGGAGATATTAAGAAATCAGGCAAAGTATAAATTGAGTGATAGGATTAGACATTTTCAACAGGGTAGAGGTTGAGTATAAAATCTTAGAAAGAATCAAATATTTAGTCACCAATAGGATTGACATTTGAGAGAATTAGGCAATCTCGACAAGGATATTGTTAGTAATCCATGCACACTTTCCATTTAGGCTTTGGCACAGTCATAAGTGTGAACTTTGCATTTTGTTTCCAGAATATTACTGTAATAAAGTGCATATGTAGATCAGGTGACATGAGTATTTCTTCCACCATTTCTGTGGGCAATATTTTGAAGGTGTATAAATTAGTATAGGGTGTACAAATAGGTGTTCCCTGTGTCTAGGAATATAGATAAAATGAATGAATAGACCATACTGTGAATAAATAATATTACTGGTTCCAACTTTAAATATTGGATTGAATTGATATTTACAAATTTACAGGAAATCTTATATTGAGATACATACATTCATTACAACCATTTATACATCTAATGGTAATATTAGGCTTATGGTTTATCATGAAGAGTGTGTGAGTTTTGCTTTAAAAGTGATTATTGAAATCTAAAATAAAATGAAGTATCATGAAAATACCAGTCAAAAAACATAGAGCAATACTTGTGTACTGAAGCAAGAAGTGATTAATAGTGAAACAAAAGCCTATCAATTTGCAAAATTGTGAATGAAATATATATCCTATGATGTGCATAAACTGAAGAAATAGTCATGTAACAGTGTTGAATAAAAAAGAAGGTCAAAATACACAGCATGTCCCATAGGAATCTACTTGCATTGATGTTAAAGTGGGTCAGTTACTGTAGAAAAATTAGGAATTCTATGCACCATTCACTGAATTTTGATTTCAGTACTAGGATACAATATGTATTTAAGGTGGATGAATATTTCTGAAAATAACTTTGTGAACATTTGGTTATAAATCCACATTCATGAATATGAATGCATTTAGGGATTGTATAATAAGACACATATATTTTACATTCTGAAAAATCTGGAGAGTGTGTGTGTGTATATATATATATATATATATATATATATATATATATATAGAAAGAGAGAGAGAGAGAGAGGCATTAAAAGGTAGCAATATATATGCCAATCGAAATTCATCATGAAATATATAACATCCACAGATCCAAAACTATTCATTTTACTGAACATGGATTTATGTATTATATTGTTCAACTAGGAAGCTCACCCATAGTTTTAATTTTCAATTCCAACCACGTTTAGGAGGAGTGACCTCTTCTAAAAATTTGTATCTGCCAAGTCAGCCATCTAACAATAATGTACATGTGATACCAGGTAGGATTCTATATGTACATACAAAAATACATGTGCTGAATAGGCTACAGATAAAGGGAGATAGGAATTCACATTTTTGTTAACTATAAAACACATGGAGAACTCTTTCAATTTAAAATTGACTAGATTTATAACACCTACTCTTTATCATGCAAAAGGTAAATCCAACTATACACCATGCCTCTCTAAACTGCTTGTATTTCTATTCTGTTTTGGTTCTTTTTCTCCATCACTTTAGGATTGCTGCAATCTGGCTGGGCACAATTCAGGAGCCACTTGTCAAAAGAAACTAACCTTACTTTTAGAACCACACATGACTAAAAATTAGCTCCTCGGGAAAAACCCTCAGAGCCCAACTGCCACTACTGGCTTCCCACAAGCTCTCAACCTCCACACTACTTCTCTTGAGGTCGATTGGCTGGGTCGTGTGGGCAGAGCCCAAAAAGTCCCACAATGAACAGCTCCGTTGTCTGAAAGGGTGGGGAAACAGCCCAATGGCATTACCACAGAGGAGCCAATCAGCTAGATATTGCTGGGGCTGCTGTGAGCCAATCATCAGCTTGCAGTCTGAAAGGGTGGGGAAACTGCTCAATGAGCATCTCCAATGAGCATCACCGCAGAGGAGCCAATTAGCTTGATGTTGCTGGGGCCGCTGTTAGCCAATCATCAGCTGGCAGTCTGAAAGTTTGTTTGGCCCCTTGGGCTGTGCCTCTCAACACCTCCCTCTCTCTGTTTAAACAACAAGCATGTGGCTTAGGGACCATGCCTGCCTTAGGTTGTCCAATAGTACATATGGTGCTTACCCATTATCGAATGAGCTGACCTCAAGGTATCAGCCTCCAGTCTTAGATTGGTACCATTGCAATTGGATCTTACCCGTCACTAGCTACAGGTCCAGTATACAGTCAGACCTGTGGAGAGGTCTTTGTACCAGCGGGGGGTGAGGTTCTTTGTCTCACCTCTGTTGGCCCCAAAATTTTAGCTGAACGACCATGACAGCAGAAGGGAGGAAGATACACCAAGCCAATTGACGGCTCCTTTTGGAAAAATTGTACCACCGATGACATCATCAGCAAAATACCCCAACACTACCACAAGTCAATTCACCAACATATTGTTCACAATGCATGCAGGTGAGTTCACAATGCATACAGGTGATACATAGTCCAGGCAAGTTCTGCAAGCAGTTCAGTGATGGCTATTGCAGAAGCTGTAGATTGGTTTTATCTTTGTCTTTACAGGCACTGGGATGAAGATAGGAATTTTGGCAATAATGGCCAAAGAAAAATTATGTAACATTCCAGAAGGTACTAAAAGAAAACAATTTTCTTAACAATTTACATTGTCTTGAAGAGAATTATTAAATATAATGAAAAGAAAAGGTGAAAGTAAACAAACAGATCTGTTAATCTCCTTTTTTGTACACATTTTAAAACAATCCTCAACAGATGTTTACCCAATTTAAATTAAAACATTTACATCAAGTGTATAAAAATATATTTGGATCCATTTTTTCATGAGCGCTCATCATATATGATATATGGACATACATACATTCAAACATATAACAAAAAACACAAGTGTGCACACGTAATATAATACATACAACACATAACATAAGAGTAAAGGCCTTATGACATTTTACAGGTGAAATCTCCATTGCAATGTCTAAAAACTCTATAGTCCAAAAATAGAACTGATCAGCAAAACATTAACCTAGGTTTGTATGAGCTCAAAAAACAAAATAGAACTTCATGACATGGGAAAGGGTAATAATAAAATAGATATTGAAAAAATCATCCTGGATTTGTCACAGATGAAAGAATAGCCAAACTGGAGTTCTGGATATCAGCTGTTATGGATTTGAGCCAAATCATATTCTTTTAATCTGTAGAAATCGCTTTAGTTAGTCTCTCTGGAATCCAAATCGGCTGCTATTCTCCCTGTGGAAACACACAAACAGACCTCCAACTCCAGACAATTACTGGGTCAGGACATTTCCATTGTCCTGTTAGAATATCCTTCCAAAGTACCTTGGGCTTATGTACATTTTTTGGACACATATGCCTTTCCACAGGACTAAGCCCTGATGAATCCAAATTTCCAAAGTTTAGAGTAAAAAGGGTTATTTTAAGTCTATCTTTGGGGAATATATACCCCTTCCCAATTCCTTTTTTTTCGTTTAATTAGTACGTTTTAATAGTTTGATGAGCTCATTTAACTATGCCTTGTCCCTGCGGATTGTATGGGATTCCTGTTATATGAGTAATGCAAAATGATGAGCAAAATTCTTTAAAAGAGGTAAAAGTATAACCAGGGGCAACATCTGTTTTTAACTGTTTTGGAATGCCCACAGTGGCAAAATTTTGTAAGCAATGAGCTGTAACATCTTTAGTTTTTTTTCTCCGGCATGAAGGGAGTCCATCAAAAATTCAGAAGAAATATCAACTGTAACATGCAAATATTTTAATTTTCCAAATTCTGGCAAGTTTGTGACGTCCATCTGCCAAATATGGTTAGGTATCAATCCTCTAGGATTGACTCCAAGATTAACTTGTGGTAAAATGGTCACACAATTTTGACATTGTTTTATTATTTGTCTAGCTTGTTCCTTAGTTATTTTAAAGCGCTTATGTATAGTATTAGCATTGACATGGAATTTTTTATGAAAATTTGTAGCTTCTTCTACTGTAGAGAAAATATGTATGTCATGCGTAGTTTTATCTGCTAAATCATTACCCAAACTAAGGGCTCCAGGCAATCCTGTATATGTCCTGATATGCCCTATAAAGGACGGGTCTTTTCTGTCCCAGATTAGACTTTGTATAGTGGAAAGAAAAGAGAAAACAGGAGAGGAAGGGGAAATTTGTTTCTTCCTAAGATTATATATTCAAACTCAACCCTGTTGAAAATGCATAATCATATCACTCACTTTATACTTTGCCTGATTTCATAATGTCTCTAAAGATATGTGGTTTCCTGCATATTTTCACCAGTTCACCATTGTGACTGACCCTTCACATGAACTTATGTTCACTTTCACTCTCTAACCACAACCCTAATGCTCCAGAACTTTTGTTCCAAATCCTATACTCACTCTTCTTCCTAAACCAACTCTGTACCTAATTCTACCTACTATCCGTTTTTGACTGGATGTTCTCTTCAACATTCAATCATCCAAGCTACAAGGTCCGATGCCATTGTATATCTATTTATCTGAGACATCTGTACACAATGTAAATCAAAGTTAAGTATCCCAATCAAGGGCCCAATGCCCTTCTGGGCTTCAAAATTACCTAGATTTCGGTTTTCATTCATATATTTAACCTCTATATTTTTATAAATATCTCAGGTTCCCAATACCATTATTCATCCCGCAGGATTATTCCTAACTCAAATCAAACATTTTATTAGCCCTAAGAATACACTGTTCTATCAACCTAAATTTAAAGAAAAGCAGGGACAGAGTTGGTCTTACAATACAGGAATGTAGGGGATCTTCCACCTGCTGAGAACCTCCAAAGTCCATGCAGAAATGAATCCTGGAGAAGATATAGTCAGCTATGAAGGATCTGCGAGAGCAAAAGTCATCTTCCATGGCAATCACCCTGGTCAGGATGAAGGGATGTGTCTGAATCAGCCTCTCTCTTCTTAATGTAGAGGAGATTGACCAAACCAGGCCTGTGTGGATAGCTATTCCCGGGTTCCTAAGGTTGACATACCATTCTAACTTGTGAAAGTTTCAAAGGAAGTAGGGGAAGCCTCCATCTAATGGGACACTTGGAAGCAACTATTAGGACAAAATGGTTTACAAGGCAGTGAATTTATTCAGTTCCTGAAGGGAGTGACCTCACCTCACTTTCTTGGTGATGGATCTCTCTGAACTTGGGATACTGGAAACCAGGCACATAGAGCCAGTCCCAGTCCCAGTCCCAATGGGCTCACTTGTTTGGATTTACCAAGGACAGAGTCAGTCTTTCTTTGTACCTACTGATGTTAGGATGGCAAAAGCAAGGAGAGCTCTGAAGAAGGGCCTTTCCTGAGAAAGCAGGTAGTGGCTAAACACTAGCTTCTGACAACTTAACAGAGTTGGTCAAGGAGAACAGACCTGAGACAGGACAGGACTTTTCAGGGGAAAATTGTATGGCCCACCAGTCAGAGGACACTCCCTAGAGTCACAGACCTACTTGGGGGAAGGATGTGCCAATATGGGTGTGGTTTTGGGTTTATGATTTTGTCTCATATTCTGAGAATAGGTAGGAAAGGTGGTTTGTTTTTTTGGGTTGAACTGTTTCTAGTAAGACGTTTGACAAGGCGAGTGTTTCTATGTCTGTGTATCCCACTATGTCCGTGGTTGTAGACATTAGAAAAGAGAATGCATCAATGGATTTGTCCTGTCTTGTAGAAAGCTTCCCAGCATTCATCCTGCCCAATTAAGGAATGGATTGCAGCTTTCCTTAAGGATGGGCAACACCAACGATCTTAGTAATTTCCAATTTTCTTTCTGAATTCTGGCCAATCTCCAGAATAGGCTCATGGTTTTGTGTCCAAGATATGTACCACCTCCAAGCTCTGTGACATGGTCATGTACTGGATAGATGAAGGGAATGGCGAGCATCTCAGAAAACACAGATATCAGTGTGACCAGTAAACTCTCAGTGGAGAAACCCTTCTTTGAGCCTTTTGCTTACATAATGTTCTGTTGCCTTGAATGTCAAGAAGTTCTTTGTTTCGGACCACCCCTTTGTGAAGCCTGAAGAAAACAGTTTTCAGATGGAAATGAATGGGCATAACCTGTGGCTCTTTGCTTAATTGCTTTGGAAATGGATGTGTCTGAATCCAACTCTATGCCCTGTGTGAGGCTGTGTCTTAGATTCTCTGCAACTGATAGATCTAAAGAAAGATCCCATGTGTGCATCCAAAACCAAAATGGCCAAAAGAGCAGTCATTGTGGGTGAAGTTTCTCTCCTTCCTCTGTTAGGTTCTTGACGTCCATCAAGTGAGAATTGGGATCCTTTGGGTCAAATGAGTTTCTCAAAGCACTGCAGATGTGGTTGGGTTTTCTTATGACTGAAATTCACATAAAGAATCTACACCTGACAGTCAGTAGGCCTCAAATTGCAGAAGAAGATCAGTATTAATGGCAGGCGTATTTGATCAATCCTGGTTCACTGGAAGGGTTTCCAGGCCCCCCTGACTTTAGGCAAATTAGCGGCAAGGGAGCATGTTTTGGACACTGTCTTGGGCTATGCCCCTCATGGAAACGTCCAGCCAGAGGTTATGATGAGTGTCTATATGGAAGAAGATGAGGGCCATTGGGGAGTGTTTTGGTTTTAATTGTGGTCATTTGTGTGGCATTTGGAAGAGATGACTGGGTCCACCTGGGCTTGAACTCTGGTGTGATTCCCCTTAGAGACTGAGTTCTGTAACTGAGCTCAGAGAAGTATTGCCATTAATTGTGTTGGGATTTTATGAGACCATGCATAAGAGTCGCCGTTTAAACTGATATCTAGCATTGAAGTGCTCTGTCCCATAATGAAAGATCCACAAACAGTGAAAGCAACGACACATGAAACAGACAAGACAAGACAATAAAGACAGGCAATGGACGTCCAACACTGAAATCAGGACTGAGTAGCCGGCAATAACCAATGGGCTGGCAATACCGAATCCAAAACAAAATATCACTGAGTCGAGGAATCTATTATAAATAAATTTCCCAAGTCCTCTGGGGCGTCCTCCAGGAACGTGGCCTGTGACTCTGTGACACGTCTGTCAGCCACTGTCGGAGAGAGCTCACACTCTTCATCAATAGCCATTTTTCCAAGTCCTAACCTGAAACCTGAAACCAGGAATAGGAGACTTACTTACCCCAAGAGTAGCCCGTTGGGGTCTCTCATCCGCCGCAGCCAGATATCTGTGGAAACTTCATGTGTAAAGGTCGGGCGTGCATTGGAGGAAGAGACCACCAAGAAACTGACTCATGAAACAGCAAAGGGTTTATTGGAGTTCCAGCATCCTGGGGCTCAGAGCTCACTTGAATACAGCAGAGAGCCCTGAGAAGAGCTTGAGCAGAGCTTATATACTTTCCTTGCCGAGGGCAAGGAGGGAAGTTTATTGATGGGTCAGTGGGAGTGGGCAGTTTGCATGCAACCATGTGAGAGAGTAAATTCTGCAGTTTGAAAACTGGGGACAGCACATTCTGGGAACAAGATTAGCAAACAGTTCTCAAGATTTCAACAGTGTTTTGTTAAGCATAGAGAAAAACAGGAAGTGACAAGTACCTATTTAATTAACCATTCAATAACAACTATACCTTTTTAAATGGATGTTCTCATCTACATTCAATCTTCCAAGGTACAGGGTCCTATGACATTGTATATCAATTTACCTGAGACATCTGTGCAGAACGTAATTCAACGCTAAGTATCCCAATTAAGGGCCCAATGCCATTCTGGGATTCAAATCTTACTTAGATTTCTGTTTTCCTACATATATTTCAACTATATATTTTTATACATATCGCAGCTTCTCAATAGAATTATTCATAAACAGAATGATTCCTAACCCAAATCAAACATGTTATTAACCCTAACCCTACAGTGTTCCCTCAATCTAACTTTAAAGAAGAGCACGGACAGAGTTGGTCTTATAATACAGGAATGTAGGGGATCTTTCACCTGCTGAGAACCTCAATGGTCCATGGAGAAATATGCCATGGAGAAGATGTAGGCAGCTATGAAGGACCTGAGACAGCAAAAGTCATCTTCCATGGCAAACAACCTGGTCAGGATGAAGGGATGTCTCTGAATCTGCCACTCACACCCTGTGAACTGCGCCACTTCACAGGTGAATAACGAGTTAGAACGACAAAAAATTATCTTGTTAGGATCTTACAGAAAAATGGGTGTGCACCGAAACCTAGAAGAATGATTTCCACCAATGAGGTCCGGTAGTTGAGTCTCAAACACGAGCCAAATGTGCGACCGGAGATCCGGGCTGACAAATCTGTGTGGCCTGCCCCGTGGCTAGAGACAGCAGGGCACCACCTAGAAGCGACCAGCCGGCAGGGAAAAACGTTGCTGCAGATTCTGTGGAATCCTGCTGGCTGACCTCCAACTGAGCCCCGGGCTGAGTTTGGGATTTCAGACGGGGAAGGAAGTGCTACAGTTCTATCCCCCCACAATAAAAACTCCACCAAGGAAACCAACGGCCACCATCTTGGAGAGCAGAAGTAACCACCGCCACTCTCCAACAGATTGCAACAATAAAACAGGTTTGTGTTACTCAGCTCATCTCCCATACAGCAGGGAATTCACATAAAATCTCTTTTAGGCTTTCCATTGGAGAGATTATCAGAGAGAGCCTGCATAAAGACGTCGGGAAAACTAGAGGCACCTGACCTTCAACTTCCCCTCCCATCAGCGGTGAAAACGAAACCTGTCTAGGCAGAGCTGGGAGAGGGGCAAGAGGAAAAAATCAAAACAATAGAGTGCCGGGGTTCCCCATAGACACCATCCACACCCAAGAAACGGCAGGCCCAGAGGACAGTATGAGCTGCCGAGAGGCATCACTCAGGGGAAATCTGGTCTAGCACGAGAAACCAGGACTAGCAGGAGAAAACAGGGCACTAGAGGCCAGGCCCGCGTGACTGGGCGGCTGGAGAACGCCCGCCCACTGGTCACAAACAGCCCGCTGATGGTGCGACTGGGTGGCTGGTGCCCGCCTGCCTACCAGCGACCAATCGCCCGCTGGCTGCACGTGCAACTGGGTTTCTAGAGATCTCCCGCCCACCAGTGACAGCCCACCCGCTGACTGTGTGACTGGACAGCTGGAGACCGCCCGCCCGCCAGCGACCGGGAGTTGAAAACAAACAGAGACAGATCAGTCCCAGCCCACTCCCATTTGAAAACCCTGGCAAGGAGCCTGGGGCCCGCCATAGCAGACAGGTGACATCACTGGAGCTCGGCCATCGCAATTCCTTCCAAGCAGAATTCACTTTAGCAGGCATAGTCTACCAACACAAAGGAGGGACAACAGATATATTAAACCAAAACAAATCTATAGAATAGAGCAGAAAAACAGCAATCAAATAGAGATGGGAAACAACGTGAACATCATGAAAAAACAAGGGAAAAAAATGTGTACAAACAATGCAGGACAACTTAATTCTACAGGAGGACCTAGAATCATCAGAAACAGGGATAGCGAAAAAAACTCAAGGCTTACCTAACTCAGATGGAAAGGGATATTAGAGAATACATGAATCAGCAAGTCCTAGCAATAAAAGTATATTTTGAAAATGAATTAAACAAATTCAAATGGCAAAGAACAAGCTTTACCAGTAGATAGAGATCTTAAAAAAAATCAACCAGTAATCCTAGAAATGCAGGAAACTATTAATTAAAACTCAAACGAGAATATTACAAATAGACTAGATCAAATAGAAGTCAGAACATCAGATAATGACGACAACGTTTATCAACTTGAAAAGAATATAGTCAACACAGAAAAGATGCTTAAGTCCCAAGAGCAGTCTATTCAAAAGATATGGGATGTCATAAAAAAAACAAATTTCACAGTCATCGGGATAGAAGAAGCCATAGAGATTCAAACCGAAAGAATGGACAACATATTAAATGAAATAATTCTAGAAAACTTCCCAGAGATGAAAGATGGAATGGATTGCCAAATCCTTGAAGCCTACAGGACCCCAAACATTCAAAACCATAATAGACCAACTCCAAGACATATAATTATGAAGATAGCCAACATGCAGAACAAGGAGAGAATATTAAAAGCTACGAGAGAAAGGAGGCGGATTACATTCAGGGGTAAACCAATTAGATTAACGACTGATTTTTCATCACAAACTTTGCAAGTGAGAAGATCCTGGAACAATGTATTTCAAACACTGAAAAATAATGAATTCCAACAAAGAATACTGTATCCAGCAAAATTAAGCTTCAGATTTGACAATTAAATTAAAGTCTTTCACAATGAATAAAAACTAAAAGAATTCACACCCATAACACCAGCACTGCAAAGGATTTTGGGCAAAATACTACAAGAAGAAGAATTGAAAAATAGTGCCCCAAACTAACAGTGGGAGGTATCTCAGTAAAGGGGGAGGAAAATAACCAAAAAGTAAAAACTAGCCAAACTAAAATAAATAAGTAAATTAACATGAATGGATGTACAAATCATATTTCAATTATAACCTTAAATGTTAATGGCCTAAACTCACCATTCAAGAGACATAGGGTAGTAACCTGGATCAAAAAAACAAATCCAACAATATGCTGCCTTCAGGAGACTCATATGATAGGTAAAGACAAACACAGGCTGAAAGTAAAAGGTTGGGAAAAATCATACCACTCACAGGGCACACGGAAGCAAGCAGGAGTGACCAAACTCATATCAAATACAATCAACTTCAAACCTACGTTAATCAAAAGGGATAAAGAAGGACACTATATAACGTTAAAAGGAACCATCCACCAACATAACATAACAATTACCAATTTGTATGCAGCAAACAAATGAGCTGCCACACTCATAAAACAAACTCTTCTCAAGTTCAAGAGTCAAATAGAGTACAACATAATAATTATAGGTGACGTCAACAGACCGCTCTCACCATTAGACACATCCTCTAGACAAAAACTGAATAAAGAAACTATAGAACTCAACAGCACAATCAATAACCTAGACTTAACCGACATATATAGAATATATCAACCATCATCAAGTGGATACACCTTCTTATCAGCAGCAGATGGATCCTACTCAAAGATAGACCATATATTAGGTCATAGGGCAACTCTTAGTAAATATAAAGGCGTGGAGATAATACCATGCACCATATCAGATCATAATGAAATGAAACTGGAAATCAATGATAAAAGAAGGAAGGAAAAATCCTACATCACATGGAAAATGAACAATATTCTACTGAATGATCAATGGGTTACAGAAGACATTAAGGAGGAGACAAAAAAATTCTTAGAGACAAATGACCATACAGACACAACCTACTGTAATCTATGGGACACAATGAAAGCAGTTTTAAGAGGAAAATTCATTTCTTGGAGTTCTTTCCTCAAAAAAAGAAAAAAAACAACAAATAAATGAACTCACACTACACCTCAAAAACCTAGAAAAGGAAGAGCAAAACAACAGCAAATGTAGTAGACGACATTAAAATAAGAGCAGAAATCAACGAAATTGAAACAAAAAATCATTGAAAAAATTGATAAACTAAAAGTTGGTTCTTTGAAAAAATAAATAAGATTGACAGGCCCTTAGCCATGATAACGAAGAGAAGAAGAGAGAGAACTCAAATTATTAACATAGGGGGTGAAAAATGCAATACCACAACAGACACTACAGAAATATAGAAGATAATTAGAAAGTATTTTGAAACCCTATATTCCAATAAAATAGAAGATAGTGAAGATATCAATAAATTTCTTAAGTCATACGATCTGCCCAGATTGAGTCAGGAAGACACACACAATTTAAACAGACCAATGACAAAGGAAGAAATAGAAGAAGCCATCAAAAGATAACCAACGAAAAAAAGCCCTGGACCGGATGGGTAAACAGCGGAGTTCTACAAAACCTTCAAAGAAGAATTAATACTGATTCTTTTCAAGCTCTTTCAAGAAATAGAAAAAGAAGGAGCTCTTTCAAATTCATTCTATGAGGCCAAAATCACCCTGATCTTGAAATCAGACTAAGACACTTCAAAGAAACAAAACTACAGACCAATATCTCTAATGAACTTGGATACAAAAATTCTCAATAAAATCCTGATGAATCGAATACAAAAGCATATAAAAAAAATTGTGCACCATGATCAAGTAGGATTCACCCCTGGGATGCAAGGCTGGTTCAATATACGGAAATCAATAAATACTATTCACCACATCAATAGACTTAAAGACAAGAACCATATGATCATCTCGATAGATGCAGAAAAAAACATTTGACAAAGTACAGCATCCCTTTATGTTCAAAACACTAGAAAAACTAGGGATAACAGGAACTTACCTCAACATTGTAAAAGCTATATATGCTAAACCTCAGGCTAGCATCATCCTAAATGGAGAAAAACTGAAGGGATTGCCTCTAAAATCTGGAACAAGACAGGGATGCCCTCTATCACCACTTCTATTCAATTTAGTTCTTGAAATTCTAGCCAGAGCAATTAGACAATAGAAATTAAAGGCATAAAAATAGGAAAACAAGAACTTAAATTATCACTATTTGTGGATGACATGATAATATATATAACAGACCCAAAAGGGTCTACAAAGAAACTGCTAGAGATAATAAATGAATTAAGCAAAGTGGCAGGATGTAAAATCAACACGCATAAATCAAAGGCATTTATGTATATCAGGAGCAAAACTTCTGAAATGGAAAGGAGGAAAACCACTCCATTCACAATATCCTCAAAGAAAATAAGATACTTGGAAATCAACCTAACAAAAGAGGTGAAAGATTTATATAATGAAAACTACAGAACCCTAAAGAGAGAGATAGAAGAAGATCTTAGAAGATGGAAAAATGTACTTTGTTCATGGATAGGCAGAACTAACATCATCAAAATGGTGATATTACCCAAAGTTCTCTACAGGTTAAAATGGATGCCAATCAAAATCCCAACGACATTTCTTGTAGAAATGATAAAGCAATCATGAAATTCATATGGAAAAACAAAAGACCCAGAATAGCAAAAGCAATTCTAAGCAGGAATTTGAATCTGGAGGTATAGCGATACCAGAGTACAAACTGTACTACAAAGCAATAGTAATAAAAGCAGCGTGGTACTGGTACCAAAACAGGCAGGTGGATCAGTGGTAGAGAATAGAGGACACAGAAATCAATCCACAAAATTACAACATTCTTATATATGATAAAGAGGCTAAAAGCATATTGGGAGATGGATAGCATCTTCAACAAATGGTGCTGGGAAAATTGGAAATCCATATGCACCAAAATGAAACTGAATCCCTTTCTCTCGCCATGCACAAAAGTTAACTCAAAATGGATCAAGGAGCTAGTGATGAAATCAGAGACACTGCATGTGATAGAAGAAAAAGATGGCTATGATCTACATACTGTGGGGTCGGGCTCCAAATTCATTAATAGGACACCCATAGCCCAAGAGTTAATAACAACAATAAACAAATGGGACTTACTTAAACTAAAAAGTTTTTTCTCTGCAAGAGAAACAATAAGAGAGGTAAATAGAGAGTTTACATCCTGGGAACAATTTTTTACCCCTCACAATTTAGATAGAGCCCTAATATCCAGAATATACAAAGAACTCAAAAAATTAAACAATAAGATAACAAATAACCCAATCAACAAATGGGCCAAGGACCTGAACAGACACTTCAGAGAGGAGGACATACAATCAATCAACAAGTACATAAAAAAATGCTCACCATCTCTATCAGTCAGAGAAATGCAAATCAAAACCACCCTAAGATACCATCTCACTCCAGAAAGATTAGCAGCCATTATGAAGTCAAACAACAATAAGTGTTGGCGAGGATGTGGAGAAAAGGGTACACTTGTACACTACTGGTGGTACTGAAAATTGATAAGGCCAATTTATAAAGCAGTATGGAGATTTCTTGGAAAGCTGTGAATGAATGCACCATTTGACCCAGCTATCACCCTTCTCGGACTAGAGGGTCTTAACAGAGCGTATATAGGGATACTGCCACATCAATGATCATAGCGCCACAATTCACAATAGCTAGACTGTGGAACCAACCTAGATGTCCTTCAATAGATGAATGGTTAAAAAACTGTGGCATCTATACACAATGGAGTATTACTCAGCACTAAAAAATGGCAAAATCATAGACTTTGCAAGGAAATGGATGGCATTAGAGCAGATTATGCTAAGCTAAGCTAACCAATCCTTAAAAAAAATGCCAAATGTCTTCTTTGATATAAAGAGAGCACCTGAGAACAGAACAGGGAGGAAGAGCATGAGAAAAAGATTAACATTAAACAAAGACGAGTGGGGGGATAGAAAGGGGGAGAGAAGGGAAAGCATATGGAAATGGTAGGAGACCCTCAATGTTACACAAAATTACATATAAGAGGTTGTGAGGGGAAATGGGGGGAAAACAATGGAGAGAATTGAACAACAGCAGATGAGGTAGAGAGGAAAGATGGGAGGGGAGGGGAGGGGTGATAGTAGGGGATAGAAAAGGTAGCAGAATACAACATCACTATTATGCCATTATGTACAAATGTGAATGTGTAACCAATGTGCTTCTACAATTCGTATTTGGGGAAAAATGGGAGTTCATAACCCAATTGAGTCAAATGTATGAAAGATAATATATCATGAGTTTTGTAATGTTTTGAACAATCAATAAAAATAAATAAATAAATAAAGGTTTAAAATTGAGTGGCAAGAAATCAGCTAAAAAAGTGTTGAGATGCATTCATTTTGCTAAGCAGAAACTTTGTTTTGTGTAGTTGTATCTATCACAAATTTATTTTACCAGAAAACTGGCTTTTGAAAATACACTTAATTGAGATTAAAGGATAATCCACCTACCTTCATGAAAAATTCATAGCATTTCCTATATTTTTCATATTTCATTTTTTGGTAAATATTTTGTCATGGACCAGGTCTAGTCTTAGGCTATTCTTTCAGAATACTGCCTCATCTGATAAGTTGGTACAATGTGTTGGATTGTTCTTTTCATCTTTTACTTAATAGTTTCTAGCTGATAATGTGTATTTTTCATTATCTTTATTTGGACATACATACCCAACGATATCTTTGCATTTTATGTTTTACTGGGAAGAGACTCATCAAAAGCTCTGTATTATATGTATCAACAATCAAACATTTAGAGCATGCAATTATTCTTAATTTTGCATGAAAATATCTTTGTACCATTTACTTATAAAAATTTAGAACTATTAATAATGTCCCTACTGTAATAAGTAACTAATTACCAGAAAAATTAAACAATTCACTTTATATCAATTATGAATATGAAAAGTACTAAAATAAGTATTTGGCAATTAATACATAATTGATAGAAATTGAAATCATAAGAAAGCCATTTAAAATGTCAGTGCATATGGTCCTTAAATAATAGGTTGTTCAAAAAAATTTCTCTAATTCATAAGATATAATATGCCATATTACAGCATAACGTGATAAAAAACATTAAATATTCAATATTGATAATAAAGAATGATACCTTTTTTCTTAAATATGTTTATTTGATTTTCATTGTAAGATGTTAATTCTGGAAGACTTCAGAATTAAGAAAGTCTTGGTGTATATTATTTCTAACAGGCTAATCAAAGTACTTTTAAATATATATGTATATATATATACATAATATATGTAATGCATATGCATGAATATAGACACATATGTATAATAAATGTATTGTAATATATCTATCAGGTGATTATAATTATTAAATTTTTTTTAAAAAAATAGTGACTATATAAAACAGTCTCAAATTTAAATTTCATAGCATACAACTGTTTGTAATGCCATGAGAGAAAAATAGATATGGAGGAAAAACGAAAAAGGAAGAGAGAGAAGGGGAAAAATGAGGAAGAATGTGAGTAAAGAAGAGGGAGAGGCGTGTTCGATGTTAAGACAAAAGTGGAGCGGCTGGGTTTGTGATTCAGAGTTAACATGTTTGCCTAGTATGTGTGAGGAACTGGGTTCTATTCTCAGCACCACATAAACAAATAAACAAAATGAAGATCCATCAACAACTTAAAAAATAAAAAATTAAAACTAGAAATATTACTAAAATCCCAAGCATTTATGAATGTTAAATAATAAAATATATGTTACATAGCCTTATGTAATTTCTAGACTCCCCAAAAGAGTCATTAAATGTTAGATTATTAGTGCTATAATTAAAAATCCATTGCTCTTTCCTCTACATTCTGTGGCATTCTAGTGCTAAAATAAATTGTAGTATAACACCAAAAAAAAAAAATCCTAATATTTCTACAGTAACTGACCCAGTTTAACATCAATGCAAGTAGATTCCTATGGGACGTGATATGTACTTTGAAGTTTATTTTTATTCAACACTGGTACATTTCTATTTCTTGAGTTTATGCACATTATAGGATATATATATCATCCACACGTTCACAAATTTATAGGCATTTATTTCACTTTCAATCACTTCCTGCTTCAGAAAACATGTATTCCTCCGTTTCTGACTGGTCTTTTCTTGAAACTTCTTTCCAAACACATTATTTTCGATTTCCATTATCACATTTGAAGCAAAACTCACACACCCCTCATAATAAACCATAACCCTAATATTACCATTAGATGTACAACTGGTTGGAATGAATGATTGTATATCAATATAAGATTTCTTACTTAGTTTCAGATATCAATTCAATCCATTTTTTAAAGTGGAACCAGTTATATTATTTATTCACAATGTGGTATTTTCATGCATTATCTCTATATTCATAGACACAGGGTACACCTCTTTGTACCCCCAACACTAATTTATACGTCTTCAAAATATTGCTCCCAGAAATGTTGGAAGAAATACCCATGTCACCTGATCTACATATGCATTTTATCACTGAAATATTCTGGACACAAAAAGCAAAGGTCACACTTATGATTGTATCAAAGCTAAATGAAAAGTGAACATGGATTACTAAAAACATCCATGTCCAGGTTGCCTAATGCTCTCAAATGAAAATCCTATTGGTAACTACAAATTAGTTTCTTCCAAAGATTATATATTCAAACTCAACCCTGTTGAAAATGTCTAATCCTCTCACTCACTTTATACTTTGCCTGTTTTTTTAATGTCTCTATTGGTATCTGCTTTTCAACAGTTCATCATTGTGACTAAATCTTCACATGTTCTGAAACTTACATTCACACTCCAATCGAAATCCTATTGCTAAAGAACTTTTGGTCCAAATCCTATATTCACTCTTCTTCTTAAAACCTACCTACTATCTTCCTAATCCTACCGACTATCACTTTTTGACTGGAGGTTCTCTTCTACATTCAATCATCCAGTTACAAGGTCTTATGCCATTGTATATCGATTTCTCTGAGACATTTTTGCAGAATGTAATTCAACGATAGGTATCCCAATCAAGGGCCCAATGATTTCTGGGCTTCAAATCTTACTTAGATTTCTGTTTATGTACATATATTTCACGTCTGTATTCTAATAAATATCACAGGTTCCAATAACATTATTCATCCAGCAGAATGGTTCCTAACCGAAAATGAAAATGTTATTAACCCTAACCATACACTCTTCCCTCAATCTAACTTTACAGAAGAGCAGTGACAGTGTTGGTCTTACAATACAGGAATGCATGGGATCTTCCACCTGCTGAGAACCTCAAAGGTACATGCAGAAATGATCCCTGGAGAAGATGTAGGCAGCGATGAAGGACCTGAGAGAGCAAAAGTCATCTCAATGGCAAACAACCTGGTAGAATTAAGGAATGTGTCTGAATCAGCCTCATTCTTCTTAATACAGAGAAGATAGACCAAACCATGCCTGTGTCGAGAGCTGTTCCCTGGTCCCTATGTTTGATATACGATTCGAACTTGTGAAAGTGTCACAGGATGTAGGGGCATCCTCCATCTCATGGGAACCTTGGAGGCAAATGTTAGGACAACGTGGTTTCCAAGGCAGTGACCTCATTCAGTTCCTCAAGGAAGTGACTTCACCTCACTTCCTTGGTGATGGAAGTCTCTGAACTTGGGATCCAGGAAGCCAGGCACCCAGAGCCATAACCCGTCCAAGTCCCAGTGGTCTAACTTGTTTGGATTTACGAAGGACAGAGTCAATATTTCTTGGTACCTACTGATTTGAGGATGGCCAAATGCCAGGAAACCTCTGAAGAGGGTCCTATCCTGATAAAGCAGGTAGTGGATCACCGCTGGCTCCTGACTACTTCACAGAGTTGGCAAAGTAGAGCAGATCTGAGACAGGACAGGCCATTTTGGGAGAACATAGTATGGCCCACCAGTCAGAGGACACTCCGGATATGACAGACCTACTTGGGGGAAGGAGGTGCCTTTGCGGGTGTGGGTGTGGGTTTGTGGTTTTGTCTCATGTTCTGAGAATACGAAAGAAAGGCGGTTTGATTGGATTGTAGTGAACTGTTTCTAGTAAGTCGTTTGACAAGGCGAGTCTTTCTATGTCTGTGTATCCCACTGTGTCCGTGGTTGTCGACATTAGAAAAGAAAATGCATCAGTTGATGTGTTCTGTCTAGTAGAAAGCTTCGCAGCATTCATCCTGCCCAATTGATGAATGGACTGCGGCTTGCCTCATGGATGGGCAACACCTACTATCTGCCTAAGTTCCTGTTTTCTTCCTGAATTCTGGCCACTCTCCCGAATAGGCACATAGTTTTGTGTTTAAGATATGTACCACCTCATGCTCTGTTAAATGGCCATGTACTGGACAGCTGAAGGGAATGGGAGAATCTCAGAAAACTCAGATATCAGTGTGACCAGGAAAGTCTCAGTGGAGAAACCCTGCTATGGGCCATTCTCTTACTATGTATCTGTTTCCCTGAATGTCAGGAAGTTCTTTGCCTCAGGCCACCCTCATGTGAAGCCTGAAAAAAAGAGTTTTCAAATGAAAATGAATGGGCATCACCTGTGGCTCTTTGCTTAATTTCTTTGCAAAGGGATGTGTCTGAATCACCCTTTGGCCCTGTGTGCGGTTGTGGCTTAGATTCTCAGCCCCTGATGGATCTAAAGAAAGATCCGATGTGTGCATCCAAAACCAAAATTTCAAAAAGATCAGTTATGATGGATGAAGTCTCTTGCCTTTCTTTGTTAGGGTCCTGAACTACATCAAGTGAGAATAGGGATCCTTTGGTTCAAATAAATTTTTGAAAGCCCTGAAGAAGTGCTTGGGTTTTGTTATGACTCCAATTCACATAAAGAATCTATACCTGACAGTCAGTAGGCCTCAAATTGGAGAAGCAGATCAGTATTAACTGCGGTCTTATTTTATCACTCCTGGTTCACATGCAGGGTGTCCAGGCCACCATGACTTTAGGCAAATGAGCGGCAAGGGAGCTTATTTTGGACACTAACCCATACCCTACTAGACTCTGACTAGTAATCCTAACATGATGGAGAATAATAACCCCAACAGAATAGAAATACAAGAAGTTTTGAGGATTCATGTTGTATAGTTGTACTTGCCTTTTGCATTATATAGGGTAGGAGTTATAAATTTAGTCAATTTTTAATTGAAACAGTTCTCCATATGTTTTTAAAGTTCACAACCATGTGAATTCCTCTCTCCCTTTCTCTGTAGCCTATTCAGAACATGTATTTTTATATGCACATTTAGAATCCTACCTGGTATCACATGTACATTCTTGAGAGGTTGCTGACTTAGCAGATACAAATTGTCAGAAGAGATCACTCCTCTGAATGCTGTTGGAAGTGAAAATTCAAACTATGGGTGACTTCCTAGTTGAACAACATTATACATAAATCCACGTTTAGTAAAATTAATATTTTTGGATCTGTGGATTATATATATTTCATGATATATATATATATATATATATATATATATATATATATATATATATTGCTACATTTTAATGTCTGTTTGAGTGTGTGTGTGTGTGTGTGTATAGATAGATAGATAGATAGATAGATAGATAGATATACACTCTCCAGATTTTTGAAAATATGAAACATATGTGTCTTATTATATACTCCCTAAATTCATTCATGTACATGTATGTGGATTTATAATCAACTTTTCACAAGATTATTTTCAAAAATATTCATCCACCTGAAATACATATTTGTTTCCTAGTACTAAAAACAAACTTCAGTGAATGGTGCATACAAATCCAAATATTTCTACAGTAACTGTCCCAGTTTAACATCAATGCTTGTAGATTCCTATGGGACATGATGTGTATTTTGACGTTCATTTTTTAACAAAACTGGTACATTATTATTTCTTCAGTTTATGCACATCATAGGATATATATTTCATTAACAAATTCACAAATTTATAGGCATTTGTTTCGCTTTCAATAACTTCCTTATTCAAAACTCTTGTATTCCTCCAGGTTTCTTGTCTGGTCTCTTCATGAGACTTCTTTCCAAACTCATTATTTCTGAAATCCATAATCACCTTTGAAACAAAATTCACACACTCTTTATGATAATCCATAAGCCTAATATTAAAATAAGATGGATACCTGGTTGGATTGAATGATTGCATATCAATATAAGATTTCCTGTATATTTTCAGATATCAATTCAATCCATTATTTAAATTTAGAACTTGTTACATTGTTTAATCAAAGTTTTGTCTATTCATGCATTATCTCTATATTCCTAGACACAGGGTACACCCATTTGTAACCCCAGTACTAATTTATATATCTTCAAAATATTGCTCCCAGAAACGGTGGAATAAATACTTATGTCATCTGATCTACATATACATTTTATCACAGTAATTTTCTGGACACAAAAAGCAAAGTTCACACTTATGATTTTACCAAAGCCTTAATGGAAAGTGAGTATGCATTACTAAAAACATCCATGTCCAGGTGGCCTAACGCTCTCAAATGTCAATCCTATTGGTCACTACATATTTGTTTCTTCCTAAGATTATATATTTTACCTCAAGCCTGTTGAAAATGTCTAATCCTATCAAGCACTTTATCATTTGCCTGATTTACTAATGTCTCTATTAATATCTGCTTTCCTACATATTTTCCACAGTTTATCATTGTGACTGACTCTTCACATGTGCTCACATTTTCATTCACTCTCTACCCGAAAACCTATTGCTAAAGAACTTTTGGTTTAAATCCTATACTCTCTCTGCTTTCTAAACCTACTGACTATCTTTCAAATAATACCGAGTATCCCTTTTTGACTAGAAGTTCTCTTCGACATTCCATCATCCAAGGTACAAGGTCCTATGCCATTGTACATCGATTTATCTGAGACATCTCTGCAGAACATAATTCAAAGCTAAGTATCCCAATCAAGGGCCCAATACCCTTCTGGGCTTCAAATCTTACCTAGATTTCTGTTTTCATTCTAATATTTCACTTTTATATTCTTGTAAATATTACAGGTTCCCAATACAATTATTCATCCTGCAGAATGATTCTTAACCCAAATCGAACCTTTTATTAACCCTAACCATACACTCTTCCCTCAATCTAAGTTTACAGAAGAGCAGGGACAGAATTGTTTTTACAATACAGGAATGTAGGTCATCTTAAACCTGCTGAGAACCTCAAAGGTCCATGCAGAAATGATACCTGGAGAAGATGTAGTCAGCTATGAAGGAGTTGAGAGAGCAAAAGTCACCTTGCATGGCAAACCACCTGGTAAGGATGAAGGGTCGTGTCTGAATCAGTCTCTCTATTCTAAATGTAGAGAAGGTGGACCAAACCAGGCCTTTGTTGAGAGATGTTCCCGGGTGCCTATGGTTGATATACCATTCTAACTTGCGAAAGTGTCACAGGAAGTAGGTGCAGCCTCTATCTCATGGGACCCTTGGAAGCAACTTTTAGGACAAAGTGGTTGCCAAGGGAGTGACCTCATTCAGTTCTTGAAGGAAGTGTCCTACCTCACTTCCTTGGTATTGGAACTCTCTGAAATTGGGATCCAAGATGCCAGACACCCAGAGCCAGTCCCAGTCCCACTCCCACTGGGCTCAGTTGTTTGGATTAACCAAGGACAGAGTCAGTCTTTCTTGGTACCTACTGCTGAGAGAATGGCCAAATGCCAGGACAGATATGAAGAGGGTCTTTCCTGAGAAAGCAGGTAGTGGCTCACCACTGGATCCTGACAACTTCACAGAGTTGGCCAAGGCAACCAGAACTGAGACAGGACTGGCCATTTCGGGGAACATAGTTTGGCTCAACAGACAGAGGACACACTGGAGAGTCAGAGACTTACTTGTGGGAAGGAGATGCCTTTGTGGGTGTGGGTGTGAGTTTGTGGTTTTGTCTCATGTTCTGAAAATAGGTAGGAAAGGTGGTTTGTTTGGTTTGGAATGGACTGTTTCTAGTAAATCGTTTGACAAGGTGAGTGATTCTAGTTCGGTGTATCCCACTGTGTACGTGGTTTTGGACATTAAAAAACAGAATGCACCAATGGATGTATCCTGTCTAGTAGAAAGCTTCCCAGCATTCATCCTGCTCAACTGATGGATGGACTACGGTGTGTCTTATGGATGGGGAACACCTACTATCTTCCTAAGTTCCTGTTTTCTTCCTGAATTCTGGCCACTCTCCAGAATAGGCTCATGGTTTTGTGTCCAAGATATATACCACCTCCAAGCTCTGTGCCATGGCCATGTACTGGACAGCTGAATGGAATGGGAGAATCACAGAAAACTCAGATATCAGTGTGACCAGGAAAGTCTCAGTGGAGAAATCCTGCTTTGGCCATTCTCTTACCTATATTTCTGTTGCCCTGAATGTCAGGAAGTTCTTTCCTTCAGCCCACCCCTTTGTTAAGCCTGAAGAAAACAGTTTTCAAATGGAAATGAAAGGGCATCACCTGTGGTTCTTTGCTTAATTTCTTTGGAAAGGGATGTGTCTGAATCAGCCTCTTGGCCCTGTGTGCGGTTGTGGCTTAGATTCTCAGCACCTCATCGATCTAAAGAAAGATCCCATGTGTGCATCCATAACCAAAATGGCAAAAAGATCTGTTATGGTGAATGAAGTCTCTTGCGTTCCTTTGTTAGGTTTCTGACCTACATCAAGTGAGAATAGGAATCCTTTGGTTCAAATGAATTCTTCAATGCCCTGAAGAAGTGGTTGTGTTTTCTCATGACTCCAAATCACATAAAGAATCGTTACCTGACAGTCAGTAGGCCTCAAATTGGAGAAGCAGAGCCGTATTAACTGCAGTCCTATTTTATCACTCCTGGTTCACATGCAGGGTGTCCAGGCCACCATGACTTTAGGCAAATGAGGGGCAAGGGAGCTTATTTTGGACACTAACCCATACCCTACTAGACTCTGACTACTAATCCTAATATGATGGAGATTAATAACCCAAACAAAATAGAAATACAAGCAGTTCAGAGGAGTCATGTTGTATAGTTGTACTTGCCTTTTGCATTATATAGGGTAGGAGTTATAAATCTAGTCAATTTTTAATTAAAGTAGTTCTCCATGTGTTTTTAAAGTTAACAAATATGTGAATTCCTCTCTCCCTTTTTGTGTAGCCTATTCAGCACATGTATTTTTATATGCACATATAGAATCCTACCTGGTATCACATGTTCATACTTGAGAGGTTTCTGACTTGGCAGATACTGCCGCGGTCCGGTTGGAGCAAAATAACCGGGGGGTGGGGGTTATGAATAACATGTGTATGTTGATACAGCAGGAGTGGAAGCCATTTATTGTAGGACAATAGAGGTATTTATACATTCCACCCAGCTTATCTAATTAACATAAACTAGATACTGCAGTCAACCAATCAGGAATCTCCACACTTAATGGCTCGCTTTTGTTACATCTCAAACCACTCCCTCTGGCATTTTGCCAGGCATCATCCAGACTTGTTTACACACTCTAACATTCCCCTGGCAAAATGCCAGGTGTTATTTTGACATGTTTACAGACTCTAACATTTCCCCCTTTTATTTAATTTAAATAAAGACCACAGTGGTTTTTACAGAAACACCATAAATAACCTGCTACAAACAGAAAGGGAGGATACAAAATGTCACAATACAAGCCAGTTGATGAAGCACTTGGAGAAATAATACCAGCAATGACACTGTTAGCATAGACACCGAGTTAAAATTTGTTATAGATTATAGTTTGTTGTCTCAGTCCAGGTAAAGCAGTGTCTCAATAGATTAACTCACAGTTCAGGTAAACCACAGTCCAGGTATGTTCTGCAGGCAGCTAGCTTAAATCACAGTCCTGGTAAGTTCTGCAGGCAGCTAGCTTAAATCACAGTCCATGTAAATTCTGCAGGCTGCTAGCTTAAATCACAGCCCAGGAAAGTTCTGAAGGCAGCTAGCTTGATCCAAAGTCTCCTCCGTTTCTCAGCCGAAGTCTCCTCTGGTTTTCAGCAACACTGGAAATTCTTCCACCCTTGTCCTCACCGGCACTGGGATGAAGGCAGGAACTCCTACCACTGGCTAAAGAAAATCCTATAGTATTCCACCAGGTGCTAAGAAAACAACCTTCTGAAAAATTTAGTACATTATCTCAAGGTTTTTTACATTTGAAAAAAGCCTTAATAATGCTTATTATTTATTATCTTCCGGGTGTGGGAGAACCATTGTAGCTTAGTTATTGGCATTGAAAATGACCAAACATCAGGGAGCCAGTAGCATCTATGGCTGGCTGTAGCATCCTGGGCAGCCACAGATGGCCCTGGGGAGTTTCCAGGACTCAAACTTCCACGGGGCCCCGCTCCCCAGGCTGGGGGCGGGGAATTGCCAGATGCCACTGCTTGAAAAGCCCTTGCTGCACAGTGACTGGCTTGAGCATGTGGCAGCCGAGGCGCCTATTCACACACACTCCGGAAACGAAAAGTATTCAGTAACAGCCTTTTGCTGAAACTTTTTCCCTGATAATCCTTCTTCTTCTTAACTTTCTTTTTCTTTCTGATTAGACTTCCTGGGCTTCCATCAACACATGCCCTAATTGCTCTTGTTTCCACTGGGGTGCCTCTTTCCATTATCAATTTACTTCTCACCCCTTCCTTATTTTCATCACAAAGACAATACAATACACTGAGATAAAACAAGACACAATCATACTGTATCAATCTTCTCCATTTTTTGAAATGACCGTTTTTCCTCTCCCCCTATCTGCCTAGGGATGAGCAGATTTGCTCCCATCCTATCTATGGATGGGCAGCTTTTATTCGTCACTTACCCCCAAGTGTCCCAGGGCTCCCTGTATGGGCCACCATCTGCAGCAGTCCCACTGCAGCAAAATAACCGGGGCAGGGGGTGATGAATAACTAGTGTATGTTGATACAGTAGGAAAGGCGTGATAGGTAGGAAAGGCTATTTGTTTGGTATTGAGTGGACTGTTTCTAGTAAGTTGTTTGACAAGGCAAGTGTTTCTATATCTGTGAATCCCACTGTATCTCTGGTTGTAGACATTAGAAAAGATAATGCATCAAAGGATTTGTCCTCTCCAGGAGAAAGTTTAACAGCATTCATCCTGCCCAATTTATGAAAGGACTGTGGCTTGCCTTATGGATGGGAAACACCTACAATATTCCTAAGTTCCTGTACTCTTCCTGAATTCTGGCCACTCTCCACAACAGGCTCATGGTTTTGAGTCCAAGATATGTACCACCTCCAAGCTCTGTGACATGGCCATGTACTGGATAGCTGAAGGGAATGGCAAGCATCTCAGAAAACTCAGATATCAGTGTGACCAGTAAAATCTCAGTGGAGAAACCCTGCTTTGGGCCTTTTCTTACATAATGTTCTGTTGCCCTGAATGTCAGGAAGGTCTTTGCCTCAGGCCAACCCTTTGTGAAGCCTGAAGAAAACAGTTTTCAAATGGAAATGAATGGGCATCACCTGTGGCTCTTTGCTTAATTTCTTCCAAAATGGATGTGTCTGAATCAGCCTCTTGGCCCTGTGTGAGGCTGTGGCTTAGATTCTCAGCACCTGATGGATCTAAAGAAAGATTCCTTTTGTGCTTCCAAAACCAAAATGGCCAAAAGGGCAGTCATTGTGGTTGAAGTCCCTCGCCTTCCTCTTTAAGGTTTCTGACCTACATCAAGTGAGAAGAGGGATCCATTGGGTCAAATGAGTTCTTCAAAACCCTGAAGACGCTAGCCCGTAATTGCTTGGGTTTTCTCATGACTCCAATTCACATAAAAAATCTATACCAAACAGTCAGTAGGCCTCATATTGGAGAAGCTGGGCAGTACAAATGGCAGGCATATTTGATCACTACTGGTTCACAGGAAGGGTGTCCAGGCCACCCTGATTTTAGGCAAATGAGGGGTAAGGGAGCTTATTTTGGACACTGTCGTGAGCTTTGCCCCTCATGGAAAACCCCAGCCAGAGGTTATGATGAGTGTCTATATGGAAGAAGATGAGGGCCATGTGGGAGTGTTTTGGTTTTAATTGTGGTCATTTGTGTGGTGGTTGAAATAGATGACTGGGTCCACCTGGGCTTGAAGTCTGGTGTGATTCCCCTTACAGACTGAGTTCTGAAACTGACCTCAGAGAAATATTGCCATGAGTTCTCTTGGGATTTTAGGAGGCCACGCATTAGAGTCGCCCTTGGAAACTGAGATCAAGTCCCAGGGTGGCTTTCAACAGAGCATCGGGAATCTCAGCCAGGATATCACATGATTTTATTATGAAAGACTTGGCAGCCATAGATGAGATTCAAAACAAACATGGACCTCACACTCTAGACCTCAATGGGCCTGGGTTCATGTGATCTTTTGGCCACTCTTTGGGAAGCCTTGACTGTGAGAATTCTCCAGAGCTTTCATTGAAATGAGCTTCCATACCATTTAATGGTTCTTGAAAGAATTGAAACCTACAGTGCCTCCAACTCCATCCGTGAAAAATGCTAGATAAATACCAAGAAATTTTTGAAATTCCCATAACCAGGTGTCAGAGGAGAACATTTGGATGTCCTGTTGCTGATCAGGAGTGTTCCAGACAGTGGTTTGATTGACTGGGTTTCATGAAAATGGTGTAGAACTGAAATGCCAGTATGTTGGAGCCTGCTGAGTATTGGGCCCAGAACTGTGGTGTGCAGGTGTGGGATAAAACATTTGTGTTGGGGCCATTTGGATCTACCATTGACTTCCAAATGGCTTGTGACTGACATGGTGCAGCCAGCAGACCCTTATATGTAAAGGCATCTTGTTATATGGAGAGGTTTCAGGGCAATGTTCCGAATCAGGTTGCTATCTTCAAGTGGGCAAGCTATGTGGGATAGAATCCTGGTTGGTGCATTCTCCTGCAGACTCTGACCGACCACAGGTGACAGAACTACCTTCAGCACTGTGTCCCAGTTGAACTTCTTGTATTTCGTAGAGCAAATACCAAACTCCCAGTGCAGCAGCAAGAAACACCATGAATAGTGGAGGATGACTAAATGGGTACACAGTCCACACAGGGAGACACTTAGCCTTCAGTGGCCACAGTTTACCTACAAAGAGAGAATTCAGCACTTTGCCTCATTTTCATTGGAAAATAAGAAACCAATTTCTTCAGGTCAATAGATGCAGAGCCAGCTTTGATGGTCTCACAACAAAGGAAGCTAAAGCTCCTGAAAACAACATATATTTCAAGTGCCCAACCTCAGAGGCAGTTTCTCAAGAAGTCGTTAGGCCATCAGAGCTCCATGTTTGTGGAGTGTTTACCTGTTAGACAAGGATACAAGAAAAGACCACTGACTCCAATTAAAATCAAATTAAACTAAGCTTATTATTTTCACCAGCCAGGCTAACTCTCCCTCCCAAAACGGCCGGAACAAGACAGCAACCCCAACTTACCTACAGCCCAGCTTTAAAGCCCAGAAAGTTACACAAAAGGGGGGTTAGAGATAACAGAACTCGGACAAGCATCACACTAATCAAGCATCACACTAATGGTAGTTTATATATATTGTTTTTTTTTTTTTTTTTTTTGCTGGCCCCAACATCAGAATTTGTGAGGACCATTAGACCCTCAGAGATGGTCATTGTCTGTCCAGGGAAGGCCAATATTTATGATGTGTCGCTAATGTTTCACAGAATGCTGCTATCTGGTCAGAGAGCCAGACATGGGTGAGTTCAAGGCATGGGCAGGCATTCCAAGCAGGTTCAGAATTTGCAGTAATTTATAGTAAAGCCAAAATTATCTTATCATGGCTTTGTGGCAAGATGGCTCCCAATTTTAATAAAAGATCAGGTTGGGCCTATCATTCCCCCCTTTTCTTATCTGTTCCTTTCAAATCTTTGATAGATTAAGGGAAGTACACTGAGGAAATTTAAATCCCTCAGGTAACAGTCTCCAAATTTCTAGAACTCACCCAAAACGGGTCTCCCTGATTTTACCTGACTTAATTAATTACGTATATTGATAGTCTATTTATTTTTGGCTCCATTGTTGTAAGAAGGGAGGCCTCACGCATTTTGGATTCTTCAGCGCTGAGAGAGGGTGACGAAAGGGTCATGGCATGAGGGACATGAGTTGCCTTTTAGAATTTAGTTGAGGGACATGAGTTGCCTTTTAGATTTCAGCTTGGTTTGAAGTCTGGTTGGGGAAGAACAGGTTGTAAAGTCATCTGGGAATGGGTTCTTCTATGAGAGTAACAAAAACCATGAGTAATGAATAAATGTTGCAGCAGCTGGAACATGTCACCGTATAGAAGTTCCCTCACCATTCTTTAATATCCTCAGTTATCAGGACTGTCAACTTAATATTTAATTTTTTGTTTTACAGTTGTCCCTCCCCATAAGATACAGTTTATTAATTTAATGTCATCTGATCTTGCAAAATCCTTTTTCTAGTATGACCTCTGTGTCTAATAGAGAAACCTTTAATTCTGTTACTCAGGGCTGGATAATCGTACTAGCAAACACCAAGCCTACCTCTGTAGGTTAGGAATATCTGTAGGCCCTAAACTAAATTTTCTGCCTCTGGCAGCTCCTCTTAATAGTCTCTTTTTATAGTTATCAGGCATTCCTGTCTGAGAATTCTTCTTTGTAACCTCCAGTCTTACTTATTTTGGGAGGCTAACATAAAGTGTATACCTTAAAATATTAATATTTGTTTTCTTGGCCGATTCATTTAACTTTAATTTTAAATCCTAATCTTAAACATCCAGCAAATAAATTTTAACAGCCTTGTATTGAGAGTACTGGGCTTTAATATCTATAACTTAATTATTATTTATCTTTTCATTAATTGGGATATGTATTATTCTGTCTGTCTTGTAGGTGATGACTTATTATCTTAAATTAACCCATGTTGTGTTATTAAAGCAACACTTCTGTAAAAGACTAACAGGGAATCTTTAGATCACTTATAAGCAAATTAAAAATAAAATTTTTTAACAAGAGTAAAAATACTTAGTTTCTGTAATAGCTACCCTGAATTTTTTGGCTGAGTTATACATTATATGCCCTGTTTGAGATCCTAGTAATCTTCACAGAAAAACAAAAGAACTTTTGAACATAACTTTAAATGAAATAAAATCTGACCTACTCCTTTTGTAGTCATTCTCACATGTAGTAAGATGGGACACAGAGCCTTATCTCAGGTAAGGCAGGCCTCTTTATAAATATTAAGTGTTTTAGTTCTAAAGCTGATCATTGTTTTTTAAATATCATTTTACAAAGTTTACATAAATTGTTTGAGGTCACATGAACATTATCTAACATCATATGACATCACATTTAAAACATGGATTAAAGAAAGGCTGAAAGATTTTAACCTTTACATATATTAGGCTCTGATTAACTTAAAAATACATTTAAATTGTTCCCCAATGAAAAAAGTAACATAAAACTTTACATATCTTATTGATAACAGGTAAATAAATCCCCAGTACATTTTTTTTACCATACAACTTCAGAATACCAGCTTGATATAATGCTCTTTAAATGTTTCTAACTTACAGACTTGTATACCTGGAAGATATGAGCACATTAATAGCATCAATATTACATTGATATTTCTAGATTAACCAAGTTTAGCTTTTAAAGAAATGGCAGTAGAGTGCTCTAAAATAACAGTTCTTATTTAATCAGTTGTTTAATTTTTATGGTTGCTTGCTCTAGAAAAAATAAAACTTAATAAACACAATGTTATGGGTAAACTTATGTTTTCAGAAATTTTTGTCTCTTTAACACATGACTGATTTTAACAATCTGATACAGACCTTAGTAAATCAATCGGGTATCTAACAAATGTACTCAAGAATGAGAAATTCCACATCAAATTTACTTTACTTATTTATTAAAATATTAGACAAATGTATTGAACAGTGTAAACCATTTTTTTGTTGAAGGAAAAGTCCTAGAATCAAGGCATTTTAGACATTTTGTAGATATTAATATTTTACTAGATTTTTGAACACCTATAAAAACTTGTAAGCTTAAATTTAAAAACATTTATTTTTATCTGTTTATCCAAATTAAATTGAACAATTTTAATCACGTGAATTAAAGATCTTTGGATCCACTTTTTTTAAATTAATTTTTATTGTAGGTTGTTCAAAACATTACATAGTTCTTGATATATTATATTTCACACTTGATTCAAGTGGGATATGAACTCCCGTTTTTACCCCATATACAGATTGCAGAATCACATCAGTTGCACAACCATTGATTTACATATTGCCATTCTGGTGTCTGTTGTATTCTGCTGCCTTTCCTATCCTCTACTATCCCCACTCCCCCATCCCCTCCCCTCTTCTCTCTCTACCCCCTCTACTGTAATTCATTTCTCCCCCCTCATATTTTTCCTCCTTTCCCCTCACTTCCTCTTGTATGTAATTTTGTATACCCCTGAGGGTCTTCTTCCATTTACAGGAAATTTCCCTTCTCTCTCCCTTTCCCACCCACCTCTCATCCCTGTTTAATGTTAATCTTCTTCTCATGCTCTTCGTCCCTACTCTGTTCTTAGTTACTCTCCTTATATCAAAGAAGACATTTGGCATTTGTTTTTGAGGGATTGGCTAGCTTCACTTAGCATAATCTGCTCTAATGCCATCCATTTCTCTCCAAATTCTATGATTTTGTCATTTCTTAATGCAGAGTAATACTCCATTGTGTAAAAATGCCACATATTTTTTATCCATTCGTCTATTGAATGGCATCTAGGTTGCTTCCACAGTCTTGCTATTGTGAATTGTGCTGCTATGAACATGGATGTAGCAGTGTCCCTATAGTGTGCTCTTTTTAGGTCTTTAGGGAATAGACCGAGTAGGGGAATAGCTGGATCAAATGGTGGTTTTATTCAAAGCTTTCCAAGAAATCTCCATACTGCTTTCCAAATTGGCCGCACCAATTTGCAGTCCCACCAGCAATGTACAAGAGTACCCTTTTCCCCACATCCTCGCCAGCACTTGTTGTTGTTTGACTTCCTAATGGCTGCTAATCTTACTGAGTGAGATGGTATCTTAGGGTGTTTTTGATTTGCGTTTCTCTGACTGCTAGAGATGGTGAGCATTTTTTCATATACTTGTTGATTGATTGTATGTCCTCCTCTGAGAAATTTCTATTCAGGCCCTTGGCCCATTTGTTGATTGGGTTATTTGTTATCTTATTGTCTAAATTTTGAGTTCTTTGTATATTCTGGATATTAGGGCTCTGTGTGAAGTGTGAGGAGTAAAGATTTGTTCCCAGGACGTAGGATCCCTATTTACCTCTCTTATTCTTTCTTTTGCTGAGAAAAAACTTTTTAGTTTGAGTAAGTCCCATTTGTTGATTCTAGTTATTAACACTTGTGCTATGGGTGTCCTATTGAGGAATTTGGAGCCCAACCCCACAGTATGTAGATCATAGCCAACTTTTTCTTCAATCAGATGCCATGTCTCTGATTTGATATCAAGTTCCTTGATCCACTTTGAGATAACTTTTGTGCATGGCAAGAGAAAGGGATTCAGTTTCATTTTGTTGCTTATGGATTTCCAGTTTTCCCAACACCATTTGTTGAAGATGCTATCCTTCTTCAATTGCATGCTTTTAGCCCCTTTATCGAATATAAGATAGTTGTAGTTTTGTGGATTGGTTTCTGTGTCCTCTATTCTGTACCATTGGTCCACCCACCTGTTTCGGTACCAGTACCCTGCTGTTTTTGTTACTATTGCTCTGTAGTATAGTTTGAAGTCTGGTATAGCTATCCCGCCTGATTTACACTTCCTGCTTAGCATTGTTTTTGCTATTCTGGGTCTTTTATTTTTCCATATGAATTTCATGATTGCTTTCTCTATTTCTACAAGAAATGCCGTTGGGATTTTGATTGGCATTGCATTAAACCTATTGAGAACTTTTGGTAATATCGCCATTTTGATGATGTTAGTTCTACCTATCCATGAACAGGGTATATTTTTCCATCTTCTAAGATCTTCTTCTATTTCTCTCTTTTGGTTTCTGTAGTTTTCATTGTATAAGTCTTTCACCTCTTTTGTTAGGTTGATTCCCAAGTATTTTATTTTATTTGAGGATATTGTGAATGGGGTGGTTGTCCTCATTTCCATTTCAGAGGATTTGTGGCTGATATACAGGAATGTCTTTGATTTATGTGTGTTGATATTATATCCTGCCACTTTGCTGAATTCATTTATTAGCTCTAGTAGTTTCTTTGTAGACCCTTTTGGGTCTGCTATGTATAGAATCATGTCATCTGCAAATAGTGATAATTTGAGTTCTTTTCCTATTTTTATGCCTTTAATTTCTTTCGTCTGTCTAATTGCTCTGGCCAGTGATTCGAGAACTATGTTGAACCGAAGTGGTGAGAGAGGGCATCCCTTAAAATTTGTTTTTATGAGTGCTTTTTTTATTATGAGCGCTCCTTATATATGTTAATTTCTGTATCATATATATGATTAAGAATATATATATATATAGACATACAACAAATAACAAAAGTGTGCACACATAATAATAGTAAAGGCCTTGTAGCTTTTAGCAGGTGAAATCTCCATTGCCATGTTTTAAAAACTCCACAGTTGGTCAAAGATAGAACAGATCAGAAAAACATTAACCTAGGTCTGTAGGATCAAAATTATGAGTTAGAAAAATTAAAGGATCTAAGGAAAAAAATAAGAGTCCTAGAAAAAATAACTGACCAGTAATTAGTAAATACCATACTATTTACTTTTTTTTTTCCTTAAGCCTCATATCAGTCTCCTACTGATCTTGCAGGCTTCTTTCATTTGCATTTCAATCTAAGTCCTGGCTGAGGTCTGGAAGGAGAAGGAAAAAACTGCTATTCTGAGCAGACACCTCAGGCCTAACGCATTTTAACCATAATTTTCCAGATAGGATGTTGAAAATTTTGATACAAGTTTAAGACAAAATTTACAAAATTTTATATCTTTACATCTTGTGTTGTCAACAGATACCATACTATGATTTACTATCCTTGTCCAAATTAATGCACTGGTACACACAGTGACATTTTCCCAGGCTACCCAATTAAAAATTGGTGAAAAAAAAAAGTCTGAATGATTGGAAAATTTCTTGCCAACTTGGAAGTAGAGTTCTTTAGTTTTCCATCCTAAGTATTTAAGTTCTCTGGCATGAATTATCTGAAATCATAAACTAAACAATTATCTGAATCTGACTTTTAACGGCAAGATTCTGCAATGCTTCAAAAACCCAATAAGCTACCAGATTGTTACAATAAAACATCATCATTTAGACACACATTCAGGTAAAATCATTCCCAAGAAACAATATATAATATCAACACATTATTGCACATGTCTTAAAGTGCCAGAAACAAAGACACACGACAGACAGAAAGGAGCTTCAGACTATGACTGATAGACAGAAGCCTTTAAAACAGAGCAGATAAGAGAATAATCTCCTACACCAGTTGCACCACAGATGTCCCCACAAGGGGACCAGATGTTTTCACAGAGGAGCATCCTGAAATGTAAAATCAAGGGTCTCCATAGTGACTTTCCTGCATTTAGTGTCCCCTATTTTTCCCTCTTTTTTAAGATGACAGAGGTGGCATTATCATTACATTGCAGGGAAAGACCTAGGGAATTCTCTGAAAAATTAAGGCTTCAGCAGCTGCTGGGAGTCCCTCAGTCCCTCCTTTTACATACAGGATTTGCTCCCCTGGTTCAGTTCCACCACAAGCATGCTCCATCTCCTAACATTTCTGTAGTCAGCTCTCAAAAAGTTCCAGGGTGCGGGTGGGTTATCAAAATTTGTAACTTAAAGTTGGGTTCCTTAACTTGAAGCCAATTAATGCCAATTTAAAAATGAGGACAGGGTTTTGAGAAAAAGAAAAACAAAGTTTTATTGCTTTGCTAACAAAGATAAACACAGGGACTCTGCCAAAAGGTTGTGACTCTCTTTATCTGGAGGGACAAGGGATTTTAAAGGAGTTTCACTTATTAACCTGGGAGATACTCAGTTCTTAGGTCCCCCGCAGGCACTGCCCTCTGCAGTGAGTGTGGTCCAGGCAGCCAGCGAGGGGCTTCTCTCATACTGCTTAACAAACGGGTGTAAAGTTCATTGCAGTTCCTTTAAACTCAGTCCAAAGGGTGTCAGGCTTACTTGCTTTATTTTCATATCCGATATCCTTAAGTTTTCACCACAGAAATCACACAACAAAATGCACAAAAACAAACAAACAAAAAACATATAGAACACAGAACAAAACAACAACAACAAAAAAAAAAAAAAAAAACAGAAATCCGGCGCCGAAACAGGAAAACAGAGGAGCAATGCAATGTCTTCCTAAAGCTCCCCGTAGGAGCGCATGCGTGCCCGTTGGCACCTCTCTACCCTTCCAGATGAATTCCCTAGAGAACAGAACAGATGACAGAATGATTCTTGTTACTGTCCCAGACAGGAGTATATGTGAGCCTCCTCAGTCCACCTCTCTGTCATCAGAAGAGATCTCCCTTAACCGGATATCAGATGTTATAAAGGCACCAATTACCTATGGATGCCTCCTCCACCAGGTGCTTGCTAATAGTTTTAATGCGGTGGTTCACTGCAGTGCTCCCTGAACTGAAGGCTAACTCCAAGGCCTTGGACCATCTCAAGTTGCACAAACCCTAGAGTTGCTCTCAAGCTTGGAGCCCTGGAAGGAAGGCCAACTTCAGAATTTACAGCAGTCTTGTCTTGTGATCTTGTCCGGCAGGGTCATCTCACTGGGGAACTCCAAAATATTAGACCAGGAACGCATGTAAAGACCACTGACTCCTAGTAAAATCAAATTAAGGCAAGCTAATTATTTCAAAGGGAAAGGCTACCTCTCCCTCCCAAAATGGCGGGAGCAAGACAGCAAACCCACCTTTCCTATAGCCCAGCTATATAGCCCAGAAAGATGCACAAAAAGGGGGTTACAGATAACAGAACTTTAACAAGCATCACACTAACGGTAGTTTACATTTTTTTTTAAGCTCACCCCAACATCAGAAATTATGAGGACCATTAGAGCCTCAGAGTCTCGTTGTCTGGCCAGGGAAAGAAAATATTTATGAGGTGTCACTAAAGTTTCAGAGAGGGCTGCAATCTGGTCAGAGAGCCAGGCATGGGTGAGTTTAAGGCATGGGCAAACATTCCAAGCAGGTTCAGAATTTGCAGTAATTTATAATAAAGCCAAAATTATCTTTTCATGGCTTTCTGGCAAGTGGGCTCCCAATTTTAATAAATGATCAGGTTGGGTCTATCAACCCTGTCCCTTACTTTTGGAAACTCCCCTTCCACATCCAAGCTTGTGAAGTCCTGAGCATTTTCCATTCCAGATATGTATTCACAGATTTTCTAACTCTTCTCCTCTAATTGTGTATTACTTGGGGCGAATGTAATGTCAAGGCATTGTTCTGGATGAGAATGGGAAGATTTTTTGCATACACATTGGATTCATTATCTAATTTTTCATTCGAAATACTTAATCCCTGACACTAAAACCTACCCTACTGGACTCTGACTACTAATGCAAATATGATGGAGATAAATTACCCCAACAAAATAGAAATACAAGCAGTTCAGAGGAGGCCTGGTGCATAGTTGGACTTGCCTTTTGCATTATGTAGTGTAGGATTTATAAATCTAGCAAATTTTCAATTTAAATAGTTCTCCATGTGTTTTGAAAGTTAACAAATATTTGAATTCCTGTCTCCCTTTCTCAGTAGCCTATTCAGCACATGTATTTTTATATGCACATATCAAATCCTACCTGGTACCACACGTACATTCTTGTGAGGTGGATGAATTGGCAGATACAATTTGTGAGAATAGATCACTCATTCTAAACGCTGTTGGAACTGAAAATTCAACCTATGGGTGAGCTTCCTAGTTGAACAACATTATACATAAACCCATGTTCAGTAAAATGAATATTTTTGGATCTGTGGATGATATAAATTTCATGATTAATTTAGGTTGCCATATATATTGCTACTTTTTAATGTCTGTGTGTGTGTGTGTGTGATATATATATATATATATATATATATATATATATATATATATATATACTCTCCAGATTTTTCAAAATATGAAATATATGTGTCTTATTATACACTCCCTAAATTCATTCATATTCATATATGTGGATTTATGATCAACTTTTCACAAGATTATTATCAGAAATATTCATCCACCTGAAATACATATTTGTTTCCTAGTACTGAAAACAAACTTCAGTGAATGGTGCACACAAATCCTAATATTTCTACAGTAACTCACCCAGTTTAACATCAATGCGTATAGATTCCTATGGGACATGAAGTGTATTTTGACGTTCATTTTTATTCAACTCTGGTACATTACTATTTCTTCAGTTAATGCACATCATAGGATAAATACTTCATCCACAATTTATCAAATTGATAGGCATTTGTTTCACTTTCAATCACTTCCTGATTCAGAACACATGTATTCCTTAATGTTTCTTGACTGCTCGTTTCATGAGACTTCTTTCCAAACACATTATTTTCAATTTCCATTATCGCTTTGAAGCAAATCTCACACACCCGTCTTGATAAACCATTAAAGTAATATTACCATTATATGTATAATTGGTTGGAATTAATGATTGTATATCAATATAAGATTTTCTGCATATTTTCAGATATAAATTCAATCGATTATTTAAAGTGTAATCAGTTATATTATTTATTCACAGTATGGTCTCTTCATGCATTATCTCTACATACATAGACACAGGGTACACCTCTTTGTACCCCCAATATTAATTTATATGTCTTCAAAATATTGCTCCCAGAAATGGTGGAAGAAATACTCTGTCAACTGATCTACATATACATTTTATCACAGTAATATTCTGGACACAAAATGCAAAGTTCACACCTATGATTGTACCAAAGACTAAATGGAATGTAAACATGGATTACTAAAAAAATCCATGTCCAATTTGGCTAATGCTCTCAAATGTCAATCCTATTAATGATTACATATTTGTTTCTTCCTAAGATTATATATTCAAATTCAACCCTGTTGAAAATATCTAATACTATCACTCACTTTATACTTTGTCTGATTTCATAATGTCTCTATAGATATCTGCTTTCCTACATATTTTCCCCAGTTCATCATTGTGACTCATTCTTCACATGTGCTGACATTGACATTCACTCACTAACCGAAACCCTGTTGCTAAAGAACTTTTGGTCCAATTCCTATACTCACTCTTTTTTCTAAACTTACTTACTATCTTTCTAATCCACCTACTGTCCCCTTTTGACTGGATATTCTCTTCGACATTCAATCATCCAAGGTACAAGGTCCTATGCCATTTTATATCGATTTATCTGAGACATCTGTGCAGAACATAATTCAAAGCTAAGTGTCACAATCAAAGGCCCAATTCCCTTCTGGGCTTCAAATCTTTCCTAGATTTCTGTTTTCATACTTACATTTCACCTATTTATTCTTGTAAATATTGCAGATTCCCAATACCATTATTCATCCTGCAGAATGATTCCTAACTCAAATCGAATATGTAATTAATCCTAACCATACACTCTTCCATCAATCTAACTTTACAAAAGAGTAGGGACACAGTTTGTCTTACAATACAGGAATGTAGGGGATCTTCCACCTGCTGAGAACCTCAAAGGTCCTTACAGAAATGATTCCTGGAGAAGATGTTGACAGCTATGGAGGACCTGAGAGAGAAAAAATCATTTTCCATGGAAAACAACCAGGTCAAATTGAAGGGATGTGTCTGAATCAGCCTCTCTCTTCTTAATGTAGAGTAGTTGGACCAAATCAGGCATGTGTGGAGAGCTGTTCCCGGGTGCCTATTTTTGATATACAATTCTTAGCTTGAAGTGTCACAGTAAGTAGGGGCAGGCTCCATCTCATGGGAACCTAGGAAGCAACTTTTAGGACAAAGTGTTTGCCAAGGCAGTGACCTCATTCAGTTTCTGAATGAAGTGACCTACCTCACTTCTTTGGTGATGGAACTCTCTGAACTGGGGATCCAAGAAGCCAGGCACCCAGAGTCAGTCCCAGTCCCAGTCCCAGTGGGCTCACATGTTTGTATTTACCAAGGACAGAGTCAGACTTTCTTGGTACCTACTGATGTGAGGATGGCCAAATGCCAGGAGAGCTCTGAAGAGGGCCAGTTCATGAGAAAGCAGGCAGTGTCTCACCACTGGCTCCTGAAAACTTCACTGAGTTGGCCAAGGAGACCAGATCTGAGAGAGTTTCCCAATACTATTATTCATCCTGAAGAATGATTCCTAACCCAAATTGAACATGTTATTAACCCTAACATACACTGTTACCTCAATCTAACTTTACAGTGTTGGTCTTACAATACAGGAATGTAGGGGATCTTCCACCTGCTTAGAAACTCAAAGGTCCATGCAGAAATCATTCCTGGAGAAGATGTAGGCAGCTATGAAGGACTTGAGAGAGCAAAAGTCATCTTCCATGGCATACAACCTGGTCAGGATAAAGGATTGTATCTGAATCAGCCTCTCTCTTATTAATGTAGAGAAGATGGATCAAACCAGGCCTGTGTGGAGAGCTATTCCTGAGTGCCTATGGTTTATATACCATTCTAACTTGTGAAAGTGTCACAGGAAGTAGGGGCATCCTCCATCTCAAGAGACCATAGGAAGCAACTGTTAGGACAAAGTGGTTGCCAAGGGAGTGACCTCTTTCAGTTTCTGAAGGAAGTGACCTCACGTCACTTCCTTGGTGTTGGAACTCTCTGAACTTGGGATCCAGGAAGCCAGGCACCCATTGCCAGTCCCAGTCCTACTCCTAGTGGGCTCACTTCTTTGGATTTACCAGGGACAGAGTCAGTCTTTCATGGTACCTACTGATGTGGGGATGGCCAAATGCTAGAAGAGCTCTGAAGAGGGGCCTTTCCTGAGAAAGCAGGTAGTGGCTCATGCTGGCTCCTGAAATCTTCACAGAGTTGGCCACGAAGACCAGATCTGAGACAAGACAGGCTATTTTGGGGGAACATAGTATGACCCACCAGTCAGAGAATACTCCAGATAGTCACAGATGTACTTGGGGGAAGCAGGTGCCTTTGTGGGTGTGGGTGTGGGATTCTGGTTTTGTCTCATGTTCTGAGAATAGGTTAACCAGTACCCTGGTTATTAATTGGTAGTTACATTATGCTTATAGACCCCAGAACTCAGGACAGGTAGAAAAAATAAATAGAACCATTAAATAGACCTTTACGAAATTAATCTTAGAGACCTGCATAAAAGATTGGACTATGCTCCTGCCTTATGCACTGTTTCATGCAAGAAATACTCCCTCTCTTTCTTTGTGTAACCTCACCACCTGTGAAATTCTCTATGGTGCCCTTCCTCCAGTAAGTGACCTAACCCCAACTCTAAGACCTAAGGATCCCTTCCACACCCCCTAGCTTGACAGACTTAAAGCTCTTGAAAGAACTCATTGATATCTGTTCAAACAGCTGGCCACGGCCTACCAAACTGGGGACAAGGGGACTCCACTTCAATATAATGTAAGAGACTTCATCTACATAAGAAGACATCAGGTTTCATTCCTGGAACCCCGATGGAAAGGAACATACCAGGTACTACTTATAACACCTACATCAGTAAATGTATACGGAATCAATTCCTGGATCCATGCCTCTCATCTCAAGCCTGCGCTCTGTCTAGAATCTTGCTGGAAACTGGAAATGACTAGTAACCCTTTCAAATTGTGTATTCACCATATGAATAAGGCTATAGACTCTCCCCTTGGCCACCAGTAGTCCTAAACCTCATCAGGTGGTTCATCAGCGATGGCTGATCACAAATCCTACTAGAGAAGAAGTATGGTCTATCTCGCTTACAGCCCCCATAGGGACCTGGTGGCCATCTCTCCACCCAGACATTTGTCAGCTGGCTATAGGTTTTTCCTATTGGGATATATCTGATAAAGTGGATCCCACTAAAATTCTATTAAATACCTTCTGTATCATCGATAATGGAAACAAACTTTATGGATGTAGGGACACGCGAGCAAGATGCAGGTTGGCTAGCCCAGATTACTATGTTTGCATGGCAGACTATCAAAGCCACAAAGAGCCACGGCTGTGAGGGGAAAAAGCCAACTTCTTCTGTAAGTCATGGGGATGGGAGCATACAGGGACTGCCTGGTGGAACCCAAACTCCCATTCAAATTCAGTACACAGCATTGGCCATATTACCAATTAGACAACCAAAACCGATGGACCCCAGAAGGCTCTCTAGATCCTCAAATTATGCATGATATTTTTAACTTCTACAAGTGATCAAAAGGGTGGAAGGAGATTCCCCTATGTGAAGACCTTTTCCCTCCTTCACTCACGTCCTGAACTATGCTTCTCCAATAGATCCTAACCCTCAGCCTTCTGCTCCAGACTCTCTGCTTTCACTCCCACCTCAGCAACCTGATTTCTCCCCTCCATTTACTAGATCAAAAAACCAAACCTCGGCTGGTTCTCAGACCATTGCGCCCTTGCTGAGTTATCAGGTACTGAGGTACCCCTCCACCCACTCAGTCCTCTTTTCTCCAGTAAGTGCCCAGAGCAGGTCCCATCAGGTCCTCTTACCAGCTAACCCAAAGCTCAAACCAGCTGAGGAGATCCCTCAGACCACTATCCAAGATGTAATGAAAGTGACCTTTAAAGTTGCCTTGTCATCACTGAAAACAGGTGACTAAAATTTAAAGTCCCTCACAGGCTTTTTGGGATACTCACTCCTGTCGTCCCCTCTGCTCTACCTGTTCTACTGCTCAAGTTTTTGTTGCCAGGAAACTCACAAACCCCTTTCCCAATATTCTTTTACATCTCTCCTTCCTAATTCTCAGATAAACGGAGCTGCTCTCAACCTTGCTTTCCACGTCTTGCCCCTCTTTACCAGGCCCACAGAAAAGTCTTATATGACCTTCTCCAGAAGTCTTCACCATTGCTGACTTTAGGACTTTCAGCAAAAGAGTCCCTATAAAAGAATCAATGTAGATAAACTCCGTGTTTTCATGTCGCCCTGTTCTACTTGGCCAGTGGCTGGAAAAATCAGCACTCCTAAGTTAGACACCCCCTTACGAATTTTTCACAAAATAAGTGAACAAGGCCTCTGGCCTTGAGCTGGGGATTCACAGAGATGGCTACAATTCTAAGTAAAGAAGTTACCAACTAGGCTCCATGGTAACAGCTGGCAGGGAGAAAAAAAAAGAGAAAAAAAAAAAAGCTCTCCCTGTCCCAAGTATCCTTGAAATGTTAACTTGCAGAGAACAGAGGAAAAAATAACAGAAACAAAAACTGCTTTTTGTGAACGTCTGCAGACTGTGAACTTCTGAGC
This sequence comes from Callospermophilus lateralis, assembly GCF_048772815.1. Classification (NCBI taxonomy): domain Eukaryota; kingdom Metazoa; phylum Chordata; class Mammalia; order Rodentia; family Sciuridae; genus Callospermophilus; species Callospermophilus lateralis. The sequence continues at coordinate 228,645 of NW_027514303.1, forward strand.
CCCTTCCCTTACATGTTGGGTACAAATTCTGAAACTACCTAAACTTGGGGTTCAGAACATTAATTGATTACAACAGAAGCAATACCCTCTAAATCCGTTTGCAACCAAATAGGGCTGTTTCCCTGTCTTCGGTGCTATCTTAGATTCCTTTCCTTTTCCGTACCTACAACAGTATAATTCTATATACTTAAACATTGTTTATGTTTTCATGAAATGGTCAACAGATGTGATTAATTATGTAATGGTGCAGATGTTTCCCAGAGTGTTCTAGGATGATGCATGTTCATTTAAAGATCAAATCGGAGGGCATACAACCTGTTTCCACCGGGAACCTGTATCTCTCACTTTAGCCATCCTATTAGGAATAGGAGTTGCTGCAGGAGTGAGCACAGGAACCCTAGTCCATGGGACACAACAAATGACCCAATTAGAAGCAGCAATAGACCAAAAATTAAAGATAATAAAACCTCCATCACAGCTTTACAGGAATGTTTAACCTCTCTCTCTGAAGTTGTTTTACAGAACAGGCGAGGGTTAAACCTTCTCTTCATGAGAGAAGGGGGACTTTGTGCTGCATTGAGGGAAGAAGGTTGTTTTTATGCCGACCATACTGGAGTTGTATAAGAACCTATGAGTATATTAAGAAAATGCCTTTAAGAGTGTCAACGAGAGAGAGAGGCCCAAAAAGGGTGGTTTGAGTCTTGGTTCACACAGTTCCTCTGGTTAACTATGCTTTCATCAGCCCAGGCCTGTCCATTAATAATCCTCATATTATTGCTAACTGTAGGACCCTGTTGGCTCAACCATGTAGTTTCCTTTCTCGAAGCTCAAATTGGACAATTTAAACTTATGGTAATCAGACAACAATATACCCCACTAGGAGACATAAAATGTGACACCCTTCAATGATCACTTTCATGATTAAAAGTAACCAGAAGAAGAATTGGGGAATAAAAAGTTAATAAAATAGGTACTTGTCACTTCCTATTTTTCTGTATGCTTAATAAAACACTGTTGAAATCTTGAGAACTGTTTTCTAATCTTGTTCCCAGAATGTGCTGTCCCCAACTGCCAAACTGCAGAATGTACTCCATCATCCCGTTGAAAGCAAACTGCCCACTCTCCCTGACGCATCAATAAATTTCCCTCCCTGCCCTCTCCAAGGAAAGTATATAAGCTCTGTTTAAGCTGTTCTCAGGACTCTCTGCTCTATTCAAGTGAGCTCTGAGCCCCAGCATGCTGGACCCTCAATAAACCCTTTGTTGTTGCATGAGACAGTCTCTTGGTGGTCTCTTCCTCCTATGACTGCCCGACCATTACAATATTCCAACTCTATATTCTTATAAATATCTCAGGTTACCAATACCATTATTCATCCAGCAGAATAATTCCTAACCCATATCAAACATGTTATTAAACATAACCATACACTCTTCCCTCAATCTAACTTTACAGAAGAGCAGGCACAGAGTTGGTATTACAATACAGGAATGTAGGGGATTGTTCATCTGCTGAGAACCTCAAAGATCCATGCAGATATGATCACTGGAGAAGATGTAGGCAGCTATGAAGGACCTGAGAGAGCAAAAGTCATCTTCCATGGAAAACAACCTGGTCAGTATGAAGGGATGTGTCTGAATCAGGCTCTCAAATTTTAATGTAGAGAAGATGGACCAAACCAGGCCTGTTTGGAGAGTTGTTCCTGGGTGCCTATGGTTGATATACCATTCTAACTTGTGAAACTGTCACAGGTAGTAGGGGCAGCCTGCATCTCATGGGACCCTTGGAAGCAAATGTTAGGACAAAGTGGTTGCCAAGGCAGTGACCTCATTCAGTTCCTGAAGGAATTGACCTCACCTCACTTCCTTGTTGATGGAACTATCTGAACTTGGGATCCAGGAAGCCAGGCACACAGAGCCAGTCCCAGTCCCAGTCCCAGTGGTCTCACTTGTTTGGATTTACCATAGACAGAGTCAGTCTTTCTTGGTACCTACTGATGTGAGGATGGCAAAATGCCAAGAGAGCTCTGAAGAGGGGCCTTTCCTGAGAAAAAGGTAGTTGCTCAATGCTGGCTCCTGACAACTTTACAGAGTTGGCTAAGGAGTACAGATCTGAGAGAGAACATGCCATTTAAAGGGAACATACTGTGGCCCACTAGTCAGAGGACACTCCAAATAGTCTCAGAATTACTTAGGGAAAGGAGGTGCCTTTATGGGTGTAGGTGTAGGTTTGTGGTTTTCACTTGTTCTGAGAATAGGTATCAAAGGCGGTTTGTTTGGATTGAGTGAACTCTTTCTGGTAAGTACTTTGACAAGGCGAGTGTTTTTATGTCTGTATATAAAACGGTGTTCGTGGTTGTAGACATAAGAAGAGAGAATGCATCAATGGATGTGTCCTGTCTAGTAGAAAGCTTGCCAGCCTTCATACTGCCCAATTTATGAATGGACTGCTGCTTGATTTATGGATGGGCAACATCTGCTATCCTCCAAAGTTCCTGTTTTCTTCCTGAATTCTGGACTCTCTAAAGAATAGGCTCATGCTTTGGTGTCCAAGATATGTACCACCTCCAAGCTCTGTGACATGGACATGTACTGGATACCTGAAGGGAATGACGAGCTTCTTAGAAAACTCAGATATCAGTATGACCAGTAAAGTCTCAGTGGAGAAAGCCTGCTTTGTGCCTATTGCTTACCTATTGTTTTATTGCCCTGAATGTCAGGAAGGTCTCTGCCTCAGGCCTCCCCTTTGTGAAGCCTGAAGAAAAGAGTTCTCAAATTGAAATGAATGGGCATCACCTGTGGCTCTGTGCTTAATTGCTTTGGAAAGGGATGTGTCTGAATCAGCCTCTTGGCACTGTGTGAGGCTGTGGCTTAGATTCTCAGCACTAGATGGATCCAAAGAAATATCTCATGTGCATCCAATACAAAAATGGCTAAAAGAGCAGATATTGTAGATGAAGTCTCTCGCCTTCCTATGTAAAGTTCCTGACCTCCATTAAGTGAGAATAGTGATACTTTGGGTCAAATGAGATATTTAAAGCCCTGTAGAGGCTAGCCTATAGGTGCATGGGTTTTCTCATGATTCCAATTCACATAAAGAATCTAAACCACACAGTAATTAGGCCTCAAATTGGAGAAGCAAAGCAGCATTAACGGCATGCCTATTTGATCACTCTTGGTTAACAGGAAGGGTGTCTAGGCCACACAGACTTTAGGAAAATGAGGGAAAAAGGGAGCTTATTTTGGACACTGTTGTGGGCTGCGCCCCTCATGGAAACCTGCTACCAGAGGTAATAATTAGTGTCTATATGGAAGAAGATGAGGGCCATGTGGGAGTGTTTTGGTTTTAATTGTGGACATTTGTATCGTGGTTGGAAGAGATGACTGGGTCCACCTGGGCTTGAACTCTGGTGTGACTCCCATTAGAGACTGAGTTCTGGAACTGACCTCAGAACAGTATTGCCATGAATTTTGTCTGGATTTTATTAGGCCACGCATGAGAGTGACCCTTGGAAACTGAGATCTAAGGCCAGTGTGGATTTCCACAGAGCACTGGGAATCTCAGCCAGGATATAACATGATTTTATTTTTAAAGACTTGGCAGCCATAGTTGAGAGTCAAAACACACATGGAACTCACATTGTAGACCTCAATGGGTCTGGCTTCATGTGACCTTTTGGCCACTCTTTGGGAAGACTTACCTGTGAGAGTTCTTCAGAGCATTCATTGAAATGAGCTTCCTCACCATTTAATGTTTCCTGAATTAATTGAAACCCATAGTGCCTCCAACTTCATCCTTGAAAAATGGCTAGATAAATACCATGAAATTTTTGAAATTCCCATGACCAGGTGGCACTGGAGAAACTTTGGATGTCCTGTTGCTGATCATGAGTATACCAGACGGTGCCTTGATTGACTGGTTTTCATGAAAAAGGTGTAGATCAGATATGCCAGTAAGTTGGAGCCTGCTGAGCAGTGGGCCTAGAGCAATGTTGGGCAGGTGTGTGACACAAAATATGCGCTGGGGCCATTTCGATCTGCCATTGGCTTCCAAATGCCTTGTGACTGACAGGATGCAGCCAGCAGACCCTTATTTGTAAAGGCATCTTGTTATATGGAGAGTTTTGACCCTGTCCCTTACTTTTGGAAACTCCTCTACCACCTCCAAGTTTGTGAACTCCTGATCATATTCCATTCCAGATTTGTATTCTCAGAATTCCTAACTCTTTTTCCCTAATTGTGTCTTACTTGGGGTGAAAGTATTGTCAAGGCATTGTTCTGGATGAGAGTGGGAAAAATTTTGTGTAGCACATATTTGCATACACATTGGATTCATTTTCCAATTTTCCATTCAGAATACTAAATCCCTGACACTAACATATACCCTATTAGACTCTGACTACTATTCCTAATATGGTGGAGTAAAATAACCCAAACGGAATAGAAATACAAGCAGTTCAGAGAAGGCATGGTGTGTAGTTGGAATTGTCTTTTGCATTATATTGGGTAGAAGGTATAAACTAGTTAATTTTTTTATTGAAAGAGTTCTCCATGTGTTTTTAAAGTAAACAAATGTATGAATTCGTGTCTCCCTTTCTCCGTAGCATATTCAGCACATGTATTTTTATATGCACATACAGAATCTTACCTGGTACCACTCGTACAATCTTGTGAGGTGGCTTACTTGGCAGATACAAATTGCGAGAAGACATCACAGCTCCTAAACACTGTTGGAACAGAAAATTAAACCTATGGGTGAGCTTCCTAGATGAACAACATTATACATAAATCCATGTTCAGTAAAATGAATATTTTTGCATCTGTGGATGATTTATATTTCATGGTGAATTTCGATTGGCATATATATTGCTACTTTTTAATGTCTGTGTATATATATATATATATATATATATATATATATATATATATATATACAGTCTCCAGATTTTTCAAAATATGAAATATATGTGTCTTATTACACACTTCCTAAATTCATTCATATTCATGTATTTGGATTTATAATCAAATTTTCACATGATTATTCTCAGAAATATTCATCCACCTGAAATACATATTTTTTCTACTAGTGAAAACTAACTTCAGTGAATGTTGCATACAAATCCTAATATTTCTACAGTAACTGACCCAGTTTAACATCAATGCGAGTAGATTCCAATGGGACATGCTGTGTGTTTTGACGTTCATTTTTATTCAACACTGGTACATTATGATTTCTTCAGTTTATGCACATCATAGGATATATTTTTCATCCACAGTTTTGCAAATTTATAGGCATTTGTTTCACTTTCAATCAATTCCTTCTTCAGAACACATGTTTTCATCCATGTTTCTTGACTGGTCTTTTCATGAGACTTCTTTACAAAACACATTATTTTCAATTTTCATAATCATTTTTGAAGCGAAACTCAGACACCGTTCATGATAAACAATAACACTAATATTAACAATAGATGTATAACTGGTTGGAATGAATGATTTTATATCAAAATAAGATATCTTAAATATTTTCAGATATCAATTCCATACATTATTTAAAGTGGAATCAGCTATATTATTTATTCACAGTGTGGTCAATTCATGCATTATCTCTATATTCATAGACACAGGGCACACCTCTTTGTACAACCAATACTTATGTATATGTCTTCTAAATATTACTGCCAGAAATGGTGTAAGAAATACTCATGTCACCAGATCTACATACACATTTTATCACAGTAATGTTCGGGACACAAAAAGTAAATGTCACACTTATGATTGTACCGGAGTCTGAATGGAAAGTGAACATGGATTACTAAAAACATTCCTGTCCATGTTGCCTAATCCTCTCAATTATCAATCCTGTTGGTGACTACATATTTGTTTCTTCCAAAGATTATATATTCAAACTCTACCCTGTTGAAAATGCCTAATCATATCACTCACTTTATACTTTGCCTGATTTCATTATGTCTCTATTGATATGTGGTTTCCTACATATTTTCCCCAGTTCATCATTGTGACTGACCCTTCACATGAAGTTATGTTTACTTTCACTCTCTAACCAAAACACTATTGCGATAGAACATATATTCCAAATCCTATATTGACACTTCTTCCTAAACCTACTATCTACCTAATCCTACCGACTATCCGTTTTTGACTGGATGTTCTCTTCGACATTCAATCATCCAAGGTACAAGGTTCTATGCCATTATATATCTATTTTTCTGAGACATCTGTGCACAATGTAAATCAAAGTTAAGTATCCCAATCAAGGGCCCAATGCCCTCTAGGCTTCAAAATTACCTAGATTTCTGTTTTTATTCATATATTTAACCTCTATATTTTTATAAATATCGCAGGTTCCCAATACCATTATTCATCCCGCAGAATGATTCCTAACCCAATTCAAACATTTTATTAACCCTAAGAATACACTGTTCCCTCAATCTAAATTTAATGAAAAGCAGGGACAGAGTTGGTCTTACAATACAGGAATGTAGGGGATCTTCCACCTGCTGAGAACTTCAAAGATCCATGTAGAAATGAACCCTGGAGAAGATATAGTCATCTATGAAGGACCTGAGAGAGCAAAAGTCATCTTCCATGTCAAACACCCTGGTCAGGATGAAGGGATGTGTCTGAATCAGCCTCTCTCTTCTTAATGTAGAGGAGAAGGACCAAACCAGGCCTGTGTGGATAGCTATTCCCGGGTTCCTAAGGTTGACATACCTTTCTAACTTGTGAACATTTCAGAGGAAATAGGGGAACCCTCCATCAAATGGGACCCTTGGAAGCAACTATTAGGACAAAATGGTTTACAAGACAGTGAATTCATTCAGTTCCTGAAGGAAGTGACCTCACCTCACTTCCTTGGTGATGGATCTCTCTGAACTTGGGATCCTGGAAGCCAGGCACACAGAGCCAGTCCCAGTCCCAGTCCCAGTGGGCTCACTTGCTTGGATTTACCAAAGACAGAGTCAGTCTTTCTTTGTTCCTACTGATATTATGATGCCAAAAGCAAGGAGAGCTCTGAAGAGGGGCCTTTCCTGAGAAAGCAGGTAGTGGCTCAAAATTCCCTTCTGACAACTTAAAAGAGTTGGCCAAGTAGACCAGATCTGAGACAGGACAGGACATTTCGGGGGAACATTGTATGGCCCACCAGTCAGAGGACACTCCGTAGAGTCACAGACCTACTTGGGGGAAGGAGGTGACTTTGTGGGTGTGGTTGTGGGTTTATGATTTTGTCTCATCTTCTGAGAATAGGTAGGAAAGGCGGTTAGTTTTTTTTTTTTTTTTTTTTTTGGAGTGTACTGTTTCTAGTAAGTCGTTTGACAAGGCGAGTGTTTCTATGTCTGTGTATTCCACTGTGTCCGTGGTTGTATACATTAGAAACGAGAATGCATCAATGTATTTGTCCTGTCTAGTAGAAAGCTTCCCAGCATTCAACCTGCCCAATTTATGAATGGGTTGCGGCTTTCCTTAAGAATGGGCAACACCTACTATCTTCCTAATTACCAATTTTCTTCCTGAATTCTTTCGAATCTCCAGAATTGGCTCATGTTTTTTTGTCCAAGATATGTACCACCTCCAAGCTCTGTGACATGGCCATGTACTGGATATCTGCAGGGAATGGCGAGCATCTCAGAAAACTCAGATATCAGTGTGACCAGTAAAGTATCAGTGGAGAAACCCTGCTTTGGGCCTTTTGCTTACATAATGTTCTGTTGCCCTTAATTTCAAGAAGTTCTTTGCCTCAGGCCACCCCTTTGTGAAGCCTGAGGAAAACAGTTTTCAAATGGAAATGAATGGGCATCACCTGTGGCCCTTTGATTATTGCTTTGGAAAGGGATGTGTGTGATTTAGCCTCTTGGCCCTGTGTGAGGCTGTGGCTTAGATTCTCAGCACCTGATGGATCTAAAGAAAGATCCCATGTGTGCATCCAAAACCAAAATGGCCAAAAGAGCAGTCCTTGTGGATGACGTCTCGCCTTCCTCTGTGAGGTTCCTGACTTCCATCAATAGGGATCCTTTGGGTCAGAGGAGTTCTCCAAAGCCCTGCAGAGGTGCTTGGGTTTTCTCATGACTCCAATTCACATAAAGAATCTTAACCTCTGAGTCAGTTGGCCTCAAAGTAGAGAAGCGGTGTAGTCTTCACAGCATGCCTATTTCATCACGCCTGGTTCACAGAAAGTATGTCCAGGCCACCCTGACTTTAGCAAATGAGTGGCAAGGGAGCTTATTTTGGACACTGTCTTGGACTGCGCTCCTCATGAAAACCTCCAGCCAGAGGTTATGATGAGTGTCTATATGGAAGAAAATGAGGGCCATGTCGAAGTGTTTTGGTTTTAATTGTGGTCATTTGTGTGTCAGTTGGAAGAGATAACTGTGTTCACCTGGGCTTGAACTCTTGTGTGATTCCACTTAGAGACTGCTTTCTGGAACTGACCTCAGTGAAGAATTGCCATGAATTGTTTTGAGATTTTAGGAGGCCACGCATGAGATTCGCTCTTGGTATCTGTGATCTAGGCCCAGGGTGGCTTTGCACAGAAAACTGGGAATCTTTGCAAGGATATCACATGATTTTATTCTGAAAGACTTGGCAGCCATCGTTGAGAGTCAAAACACACATGGACCTAACATTGTAGACCTCAATGGGCCTTGCTTATGTTACCATTTGGCCTCTGTTTCTGTAGCCTTGCCTATGAGAGTTCTCTAGAGCTTTCATTGAAATGAGCTTCCTCACCATTTAATGGTTCCTGAATTAATTGAAACCCAGAGTGTCTCAAATTCATTTTTGAAAAATGGCTAGATAAATACCATGCAAGTTTTGAAATTCCCATGACCAGGTGGCACTGGAGAACCTTTGGATATCTGGTTCCTGATCATGAGTGTACCAGACACTGCCTTGATTGACTGGGTTTCATGAAAATGGAGTAGAACAGAGATGCCTGTAAGTTGGAGCCTGCTGAGTAGTGGGCCTAGAGCTGTGGTGTGAAGGTGTGTGATAAACATCTGTGGTGGGGCCATGTGAATATGTCTTTGACGTCCAAATGGCTTGTGACTGACATGCTGCTGCCAGCAGACCCTTATATGTAAAGGCATCTTATTATATAGAGGGGTTTCAGGGCAATGTTCAGAATCAGGTTGCTCTTGTCAAGGGGGCAAGCTATGTGGGATAGAAGCCTGGTTGGTGCATTCTCCTGTAAACCCTGACCCACCACACCTGACAGAACTCCCTCCAGCACTGTGTCCCTGATGAACTCCTTGTATTTTTTGAAGCAACACCAAACTACGATTGCAGCAGCCAGAAACATCACGAAAAGTGGAGGATGACCAAATGACTTCACAGTCCACGCGGGCAGACACTTAGACCCAGGTGGCCAAAGTTTGCCGACAAAGATAGAATTCATCACTGCTGCCTAATGTTCATTGGAAAACAAGAAACCATGTCCTCCAGGTCACATAGATGCCATTCCAGATTTGATGGTCTCACTACAAAGGAAGCTAAATCTCCTGACAACAACATATACTTTAAGTGCCCAAACTCAGAGGCAGTTTGTCAAGAAGTCTTTAGGCCAAAAGAACTTCATGTTTGTGGAGTGTTTACCCTATCCCTTACTTTTGGATACTCCTCTCCCAACTCCAAGGTTGTGAACTCCTGAGCATTTTCCATTCCGGATATATATTCACAAATTTTCTAACTCTTCTCCTCAAATTGTGTCTTACTTGTGGTGAAGGAAATGTCAAGGCATTGTTCTGGATCAGAGTGGGGAGATTTTTGTGTAGCACATATTTGAATACACATGAGATTAATTTTCCTATTTTCCATTCGAAATTCTGAATCCCTGACACTTACCCATACCCTACTAGACTCTCACTACTAATCCTAATATGATGGAGAAAAATAACCCAAACAAAATAGAAATACAACCAGTTCAGAGGAGGCCTGTTGTATAGTTGGACTTGCCTTTTGCATGATAAAGGGTAGGTGTTACAAATCTAGTCAATTTTTAAATGAAAAAGTTCTCCATGTGTTTTTAAATTTAACAAATATGTGAATTCTTGTTTCCCTTTCTCTGAAGCCTATTCAGAACATGTATTTTTAATGCACATATTGAATCCTACCTGGTATCACACTTATATTTTTGTGAGGTGGATGACATGGCAGATACAAATTGTGAGAAGAGATCACTCCTCCTAAACACTGTTGGAACTGAAAATTCAACCTATGGGTGAGCTTCCTAGTTGAACAACATTTTACTTAAATCCATGTTTAGTAAAATAAATATTTTTGCTTCAATGGATGATATATATTTCATGATGAATTTCTATTGGCATATATATTGCCAGTTTTTAATGTCTCTGTGTGTGTTTTTTGTATATATATATATATATATATATATATATATATATATATATATATATATATTCTCCAGGTTCTTCAAAACATGAAATATATGTGTCTTTTATACACTCCATAAATTTATTCATGTTCATGTACTTGGATTTATAATCAACTTTTCAGAAGATTATTCCAGAAATATTCATCCACCTGAAATTCATATTTGTTACCTAGTACTGAAAGCTAACTTCAGTGAACGGTGCACACAAATCCTAATATTTTTATAGTAACTGACCCAGTTTAATATCAAAGCAAGTTGATTCCTATGGGACATGTTATGTATTTTGACGTTTATTTCTATTCAACACTGGTAAATTACTATTTCTTCTTTTTTTGCACATCATAGGATATATATTTAATCCAAAAGTTATCAAATTTACAGGTATTTGTTTCACTTTCAATCACTTCCTGCTTCAGAACACACGTATTCCTGCAGGTTACTTGACTGGTCCTATCATGAAACTTCTTTCCAAACACATTATTTTTGATTTTCATAATGATTTTTGAAGCAAAATATACACAATTTTCATGATTATCCATAACCCTAATATTTCCATTAGATGTATAAATGGTTGTAATGAATGTATGTGTATCAATATAAGATTTCATGTATATTTTCAGATATCAATTCATTCCATTATTTAAAGTTGGAACCAGTTATATTTTTAATTCTCAGTATCGTCTCTTCATGCATTATCTCAATATTCATAAACACATGGTACACCCATTTGTACCCCCAATACTAATTTATGCATCTTCAAAATATTGCTCCCAGAAACAGTGGAAGAAATACTCCACCTGATCTACATATACATTTTATCACTGTAATAATCTGGACACAAAATGCAAAGTTCACCTTTATGATTGTACCAAAGCCTAAATGGAAATTGACCATGGATTACTAAAACATCTATGTCTAAATTGCCTAATGCTCTCAAATGTCAATCTATTTGTGACTCCATATTTATTTTTCCCTAAGATTATACAGTCAAGTCCAACCCTGTTGAAAATGTCTAATATTATCACTCACTTTGTACTATACCTGATTTCCTAATGTCTCTATTGATATCTGCTTTGCTACATATTTTCCCCAGTTCATCATTGTGAGTGACCCTACACATGTGCTGATATTGACATTCACTCTCTAACCGAAACCCTATTGTTAAAGAACTTTTGGTCCAAAGTCTATACTCGCCCTCATTTCAACACCTACCGACTATCTTCCTGATCCTACAGACTATCCCTGTTTGATTGGATGTTCTCTTCTACATTCAATCATCCAAGGTACAAGGTCCTATTTCATTGTATATCGATTTATCTGAGACATCTGTGCATAACATAATTCAATGCTAAGTATCCCAATCAAAGGCCCAATGCCCTTCTGGGCTTCAAATCTTACCTAGATTTCTGTTTTCATACTTATATTTCACCTATATATTCTTAAAAATGTCACAGGTTCCCAATAACATTATTAATTGAGGGGAATGATTCCTAACCCAAATCAAACATGTTATTAACCTTAACCATACACTGATCCCTCAATCTAACTTTTCACAAGAGCAGGGACAGAGTTGGTCTCAAAATACAGGCATGTAGGGGATTCTCCACCTGCTGAGAACCTAAAAGGCCCATGCAGAAATGATCCATGGAGAAGATGTAGGCAGCTATGAAGGACCTGAGAGAGCAAAAGACATCTTCCATGGTGAATAACCTGGTCAGGATAAAGGGTTGTGTCTGAATCAGCCTCTCTTTTTTTCATATAGATAAGATGGACCAAAACAGGCCTATGTGGAGAGCTGTCCCTAGGTTCCTATGGTTGATATACCATTCTAACCTGTGAAAGTATCACAGGAAGTAGGGGCAGCCTCCATATCATGGGACCTTTGAAAGCAACTGTGAAGGCAAAGAGGTTGCCAAGATAGTGACCTCATTCAGTTCCTGAAGGAAGTGACCTCATCACACTTCTTTGGTGATGGAACTGTCTGAACTTGGTATCCAGGAAGCCAGGCACTCAGAGCCAGTCACAGTCCCAGTCCCAGGGGTCTCAATTTTTTTGATTTACCAAGGAGAGAGTCAGAGTTTCTTGGTAACTACTGATGTGTGGATGGCCAAATGCCAGGAAAGCTCTGAAGAGGGGCCTTTTCTGAGAAAGCAGGTACTGGCTCACCAGTGGCTCCTGACAACTTCACAGAGTTGGACAAGGAGACCAGATCTGAGAAAGTACAGGTCATTTCAGTGGAACATAGTATGACCCACCAGTCATAAGACACTCTGGATAGTCACAGTCCTACTTGGGGGAAGGAGGTGCCTTTGTATGTGTGTGTGTGTTTGTGGTTTTGTCTCATGTTCTGAGAATAGGTAGTAGCGGTGGTTTGTTTGGTTTTGAGTGAACTGTTTCTAGTAAGTCATTTGACAAGGCGAGTGTTTCTATGTCTCTGAATCCCACTGTGTCCGTGGTTGTAGACAGTTGAAAAGAGAATGGATCAATGGATTTGTGTTGTCTAGTAGAACACATCCCAGCATGTATCCTGCCAAATTTATTAATGGTCTGAGGCTTTCCTTATCGATGGGCAACACCTGCTATCTTTCTAAGTTCCTGTTTTCTTCCTGAATTCTGGCCAATATCCAGAATAGGCTCATGGTTTTCTCTCCAAGATATGTACCACCTCCAAGCTCTGTGACATGGCCATGTACTGGATAGCTGAAGGGAATGGAGAGCATCTCAGAATACTCAGATATCAGAGTGACCATTTAAGTCTCATTGGAGAAACCCTGCTTTGGGCCTTTTGCTTACCTATTGTTCTGTTGACCTGAATGTCAGCAAGATCTTTGCCTCAGGCCATCTCTTTTTAAAACCTGAAGAAAACAGTTTTCAAATGGAAATGAATGGACATCCCCTGTGGCTCTTTTCTTAATTTCTTTGGAAGGAGATGTGTCTGATTCAGCCTTTTGGCCCTTTGTGAGTCTGTGGCTTAGATTATCAGCACCTGATGGATCTAAAGAATGATCCCATGTGTGCATTCAAACCAAACTGGCCAAAAGAGCAGTCATTATGGATAAAGTCTCTCACCTTCCTTTGTAAGGTTCCTGACCTCCATCAAGTGAGAATAGGGATCCTTTGGGTCAATTGAGTTCTTAAAATCCCTGCAGAGGCTAGCCCATAGGTGCTTGGGTTTTCTGATTACTCCAATTCACATAAAGAATCTAAACCCCACAGTCAGTAGGCCTCAAATTGGTGAACCGAAGTAGTATTAATGGCAGGCCTATTTGACCACTCCTGGTTCACAGGAAGGTTGTCCAGGCCACCCTGACTTTAGGCAAACCAGAGGCAAGGAAGCTTATTTTGGACACTGTCTTGGGCTGCGCCCCTCATGGAAACCTTTAGCCAGAGGATATGATGAGTGTCTATATGGAAGAATATGAGGGCCATGTGGGAGTGTTTTGGTTTTAATTGTGGTCATTTGTGTGGCAGTTGGAAGAGATGACTTGTAAGATTCCAGCAGACATCGGAGGAAGAGACTACCAAGAGACTGGCTCATGCAACAGCAATGGGGATTTATTGAGGATCCAATTCAGTTCGCTGGGGCTCTGTGCTCACTCAACAAGCAACAGCGGCCCAGATCCCCGAGAAGAGGTTAAGCAGTGCTTCAGTACACTTTTTGGGTAGGCAGAGGCTTTATATATATCAGAGGAAATCATCTTGATCAGCCGGAAAATCGAACAACAACTCTCAAACTTGATTAGCACATTCATTGGTGGAATCAGGTCGGGCGGGGGTGATAGGTCGATCCTAAGGAGGGGGGTACATTCAAACTGATTGGTTTGGGCCCTGATATGCTTAGGTGCCAAGCTGCACAGGGTCCTAGATTATTAAACAACTGGATGGTCAGGGGGAATATTTAATGGGCAGTGAAAGGAATTGTCCTAACAGCTACAGGAATTTCAGGTTTTAGGTTTAGCATGGGAACTTAAAAATACCTGGTCCTTTACATTTTAACTCAGGCTTTGCAGCTTAGAAACTTTACAACACCCGCTATTTTACACTTTAACTTCAATTTCTTTTACCCTAACAGACTGGGTCCACCTGGGTGTGAACTCTGGTGTGATTCCCCTTAGACACTGAGTTCTGGAACTGAACTCAGAGAAGAGGTGTCATGAATTGTGTTGGGATTATAAGAGGCCACACATGAGAGTTGCCCTTGGAAACTGAGATCTAGGCCCAGGGTGACTTTCCACAGAGCATTGGAAATTTCAGCCAGGATATCACATGATTTTATTCTGAATGACTTGGCAGCCATAGTAGAGAGTCAAAACACACATGAACCTCACACTGTAGACCTCAATGGGCCTGGTTTCATGTGACCTTTTGGCCACTCTTTGAGAAGCCTTGTCTGTGAGAGTTCTATAGAGATTTCATTGAAATCAGCTTTCTCAAAATTTAAAGGTTCCTGAATGAATTGAAACCCACAGTGCCTCCAACTTCATCCTTGAAAAATGGCTAGATAAATACCATGAAATTTTTGAAATTCCCAGGACCAGGTACCACTGGAGAAAGTTTGGATGTCCGGTTTCTGATCATGATTATAACAGACAGTGCCTTGATTCACTGGGTTTCATGCAAATGGTGTAGGACAGAGATGCCAGTAAGTTCGAGCCTTCTGAGTAGTGGTCCTAGAGCAGTGGAGGGCAGGTGTGTGATAAAACATCTGTGGTGGGGCCATGGGGATCTTCCATTGTCTTCCAAATGGCTTGTGACTGACATGGTGCAGCCAGCAGACCCTTATATGTAAAGGCATCTTGTTATTTGGAGAGGTTTCAGGGCAATGTTCAGAATCAGGATGCTATGGTCAAGGGAAAAGCTATGTGGGATAGAAGCATGGTTGGTGCATTCTCTTGCAGACCCTTACCCACCACAGGTGACAGAACTCCCTCCAGCACTGTACCAGGTGAACTACTTGTATTTCGTGAAGCAAATAACAAACTCCCAGTGAAGCAGTAAGAAATACCACGAAAAGTGGAGGATGACCAAATGGCTTCACAGTCCAAACAGAGAGAAACTTAGCCCCCAGTGGACACTGTTAACCTACATAGAGAGAAATCAGCACTGCTGCCTCATGTTCAGTGGAAAATAAGAAACTATGTACTCCAGGTCACATACATGCACACCCAGCTTTGATGGTCTCACTACAAAGGAAGCTCCTGACAAATACTTATATTTCAAGTGCGCAACCTCAGAGGCAGTTTCTCAGGAAGTCTTTAGGCCAGCAGAGCTCCATGTTTGTTGAGTGTTTACCCTGTCCCTTACTTTTGGAAACTCCTCTACCACCTCCAAGGTTGTGAACTCCTGAGCGTATTCCATTCCAGATATGTATTCACAGAATTTTTAACTCTTCTCCTCTAATTGTGTCTTACTTCAGGCGAGGGTAATGTCAAGGCATTTTTCTGTATGAGAGTGCAAAAATTTGTGTGCAGCATTTATTTGAAATACTGAATCCCTGACATTAACCCATATCCTAATAGACTCTGACTACTAATCCTAATATGATGGAGAAAAATAACTCAAACAAAATAGAAATACAAGCATTTCATAGGAGGCATGGTGTATAGTTGGACTTGCCTTTTGCATTATATAGGGTAGGAGTAATAAATCTAGTCAATTTTTAATTGAAATAGTTTTCCATGTGTTTTTAAAGTTAACAAATATGTAAATTACTGTCTCCCATTCTCTCTAGCTTATTCAGAACATGTGTTTTTATATGCACATATAGAATCCTACCTGGTTATCACACATACAGTCTCATGAGGTGGCTGATTGGCAGATACAAATTGTGAGAAATGACCACTCCTCGTAAACGCTGTTGGAACTGAAAATACAACCCATGGGTGAGCTTCCTATTTGAACAACCTTATACAAAAATCCATGTTCAGTGAAATTAATATTTTTGGATCTGATGATGATATATATTTCATGATAAATTTCGATTGCCATATATATTGCAATTTTTAATGCTCTCTCTGTGTGTGTGTGTATATATATATATATGTATATATATATATATATATATATATGCACTCTGTCTAGATTTTTCAAAATATGAAACATGTGTCTTATTGTAGACTCCCTAAATTCATTTATATTCATGTATGTGGATTTATAATCAACTTTTCACAAGATTATTCTCAGAAATACTCATCCACCTAAAATACATACTTGTTTCCTAGTACTGAAAACTAACTTCGTTGAATGGTGCATACATATCCTAACATTTCTACAGTAACTGACCCTGTTTAACATCAATTCAAGTAGATTACTATGGGACATGATATGTATTTTGAAGTTCATTTTTATTCAACACTGGTACATTGCTATTTCTTCAGTTTATGCACATCATAGGATACATATTTCATCCACAAGTTAGCAAATTGATAGGCATTTGTTTCACTTTCAGTCACTTCCTGCTTCAGAACACATGTATTTCTCCATGTTTCTTGACTGATATTTTCATGAGACTTCTTTCCAAACACATTATTTTCGATTTCCGTAATCACTTTTGAAGCAAAACCCACACACCTTTCATGATAACCCATAACCCTAATATTACCATTAGATGTATAACTCTTTGGAATGAATGACTGTATATCAATATTAGATTTCTTATATATTTTCAGATATCAATTCAATCCATTATTTAAAGTGGAACCAGTTATATTATTTATTCACATGATGGTCAATTGATGCATTATCAATATATTCTATGACACAGGGTATACCCTTTGTACCCCCAATACTAATTTATCTTTCTTCAAAATAGTGCTCCCAGAAATGGTGGAAGAAATACCCATGTCACCTGATCTACATATACATTTTATCACAGTAATATTCTGGACACATAAAACAAAGGTCACTCCTATGATTGTACCAAAGCCTAAATGGAAAATGAGCATGGATTACTAAATGCACCCATGTCCAGGTTGCCTAATGCTCTCAAATGTCAATCCTATTGGTGACTACATATTTGTTTCTTTCTAACATTATATATCCAAACTCAACCCTGTTGAAAATGTCTAGTCCTATGACTCAGTTTATACTTTGCCTGATTTCCTAATGTCTCTATTAATATCTGCTTTCCTCCATATTTTCCCCAGTTCATCATTGTGACTGACTCTTCACATGTGCTAACATTTACATTCACTCTCAACTGAAACCATATTGCTAAAGAACTTTTGGTCCAGATCCTATACTCACTCTTCTTCCTAAAACTACTATCTCCTGTTCCTACCGAGTATTCCTTTTTGACTTGATGTTCTCTTCTACATTCAATCATTCAAGGTACATGGTCCTATGCCATTGTATATCGATTTATCTGAGACATCTGTTCAGAACGTATTTCAACGCTAAGTATCCCAATCAAGTTCCCATGCCCTTCTCTGCTTCAAATCTTAACTAGATTTCTGTTTTCATACTTATATTTCACCTATATATTCTTGTAAATATCGCAGGTTCCCAATACTGTTATTCAACCCTCAGAATGATTCCTCACCCAAATCGAACCTGTTATTCACCCTAATCATACACTCTTCCCTCAATCTAACTTTACAGAAGAGCAGGGAAGGAGTTGGTATTTCAATACAGGAATGTAGGCGATCTTCCACCTGTTGAGAACCTCAAATGTCCTACATAAATGACACCTGGATAAGTTGTAGGCAGCTATGAAAGACCTGAGAGAGCAAAAGTCATCTTCCATGGAAAACAACCTGGTCAGGATGTAGGCATATGTATGAATCAGCCTCTCTCTTATTAATGTAGAGAAGATGGACCAAACCAGGCCTGTGTGGAGAGCTGTTCCTGTGTGCCTATGGTTGATATACCATTCTAACTTGTGAAAGTGTCACAGGAAGCAGGGGCAGCCTCCATCTCATGGGACACTTGGAGTCAACTCTTAGGACAAAGTGGTTGCCAAGGCAGTGAACTCATTCAATTCCTGAAGGAAGTGACTTA
This sequence comes from Callospermophilus lateralis, assembly GCF_048772815.1. Taxonomy (NCBI): domain Eukaryota; kingdom Metazoa; phylum Chordata; class Mammalia; order Rodentia; family Sciuridae; genus Callospermophilus; species Callospermophilus lateralis. Next base: position 247,050 of record NW_027514303.1, read on the forward strand.
CCTCACTTCCGTGGTGATCAAACTCTCTGAACTTAGATCCAGTAAGCCACGCACCCAGAGCCAGTCCAAGTCCCAGTCTCAGTGGTCTCACTTGTTTTGATTTTCCAAGGATAGAGTCAATCTTTCTTGATACCTACTGATGTTGGAATGGCCAAATAACAGGAAAGCTCTCAAGAGGGGCCTTTTCTGAGCAAGCAGGTAGGGGCTCACCCCTGGCTTCTGACAAGTTCACAGAGTTGACCAAGGAGACCTAATCTCATACAGGACAGGCCATCTCAGGGGAACATAGTGTGGCCCACCAGTCAGAGGACACTCCGGATAGTCACAGACCCATTTGAGGGAAGGAGGTGCCTTTGTTGTGTGGGTGTGGTTTTTTGGTTTGTCTCATATTCTGAGAATATGTAGGAAAGGTGGTTTGTTTGGTTTGTAGTGAACTGTTTTTAATAAGTCATTTGACAAGGCGACTGTTTCTATGTCTGTGTATCGCGGTTGAAGACATTAGAAAAGAGAATGATTCAATGGATGTGTCCTGTCTGGTAGAAAGCTTCCCAGCATTCATCCTGCCCGATTTATGTATGGACTTTGGCTTGCCTTATCGATGGGCAACACCTGCTAATTTCCTAAGTTGCTGTTTTCTTCCTGAATTCTGGCCACTCTCCAGAAGAGGCTCATGGTTTTGTGTCCAAGATATGAATCACTTCCAAGCTCTGTGACATGGCTATGTTCTGGATAGCTGAAGTGAATGGCGAGAAGCTCAGAAAACTCAGATCACTGTGACCAGAAAAGTCTCAGTGGATAAACCCTGCTTTGGGACTTTTGCTTACATATTGTTCTGTTACCCTGAATGTCAGGAAGTTCTTTGCCTCAGGCCACCCCTTTGTGAAACCTGAAGAAAACAGTTTTCAAATGGAAATGAATGGAAATCACCTGTGGCTCTTTGCTTAATTGCTTTGGAAAGGGATGTGTCTGAATCAGCCTCTTAGCTCTGTGTGAGGCTGTTGATTAAATTCTCAGCCCCTTATGGATCTAAAGAAAGATCCCATGTGTGCATCCAAAACCAAAATGGCCGAAAGTACAGTCATTGCAGATGAAGTCTTTCGCCTTCCTCTGTAAGGTTCCTGACCTCTATAAAGTGAGAATAGGGAAGATACACCAAGCCAATTGATGTCTCCTTTTGGAAAAATTGTTCCACCAATGAGAGCATCAGCAAAATTACCCCAACACTACCACAAGTCGCTGCACCAACAGATAGTTCACAATGCATACATGTTAGTTCACAATGCATACAAGTGATACATATTCCAGGCAAGTTCTGCAAGCAGTTCAGTGATGGCTATTGCAGAAGCTGTAGATTGGTTTTATCTTTGTCTTCACCAGCACTGGGTTGAAGATTGGAATTCTGGCAATAATGGCTAAAGAAAAAATTACTTACCATTCCAGAAGGCACTAAAAAACCCAATTATCTTAACAATTTACATTATCTTGAAGAGAATTATTAAATATAATGAAAAGGAAAGGTGAAAGTCAACAAACAGTTCTGCTAAACTCCTTTTTTTTGTTCACATATTAAAACAATCCTCAACAGTTGTTTACCCAATTTAAATTAAACTATTTAAATCACGTGAATAAAAAAAAATTTGGATCCATTTTTCATGAGCGCACATCATATATGATATATGGATACATGTACATTCAAACATAAAACACAAAACACAAGTGTGCACAAATAATATAATATATACAACACATAACATAATAGTAAAGGCATTATAACTTTTTACAGGTGAAATCACCATTGGAATGTCTAAAAACTCTATAGTCAAAAAATAGAACTGATCAGCAAAACATTAACCTAGGTCTGTATGAGCTCAAAAAAAAAAAATAAAAAATAGAACTTCATGATGTGGGAAAGGGCAATAATAAAATAGATATTGAAAAAAGCATCCTGGTTCTGTCGCAGATGTAAGGATAGCCAAACTGGAGTTTTGGATATCAGCTGTTATGAATTTGAGCCAAATCATCTTCTTTTTGGTCTATAGAAATCACTTTAGTTAATTTCTCTGGAATCCATATTGCCTGCTGTTCTTCCTGTGGAAACACACAAACAGACCCCTGACTAAAGACAATCACTGGGTCAGGACTTTAGTTAATCTCTCCAAAATCCAAATCAGGTGCTGTTCTTCCTGTGGAAACACACAAAAAGACGCCCGACTCCAGACAATTACTGGGTCAACACTTTTCCATTGTCCTATTAGAATATCCTTCCAAAGTACCTTGGGCTTATGCACATTTTTTGGAAACATATGCCTTTCCACAGCACTAAGTCCTGATGAATCCAAGTTTAAAAAGTTTAGAGTAAAAAGCGTTAATTTAAGTTTTTCTTTGGGGAATATATACCCCTTCTCAATTCCGTCTTTGTGCTTTAATAAGTACATTTTTATTGTTTGATGTGCTCTTTCAACTATGCCTTGTCCCTGTGGATTGTATGGGATTCCTGTTATATGAGTAATGCCAAATGATGAGCAAAATTGTTTAAAAGAGTTAGAAGTGTAACCGGGGGCATTATCTGTTTTTATCTGTTTTGGAATGCCCACAGTGGCAAAATTTTGTAAGCAATGAGCTATAACATCTTTAGTTTTTTTCTCCAGCATGAAGGGAGCCCATTAAAAATCCAGAACAAATATCAACTGTAACATGCAAATATTTTAATTTTCCAAATTCTGGCAAGTGTGTGACGTCCATCTGCCAAATATGGTTAGGTATCAATCCTCTAGAATTGACTCCAAGATTAACTTGTGGTAAAAAGGTCACACAATTTTGACATTGTTTTATAATTTGTCTAGATGTTCCTTAGTTTTTTTTAAATGCTTTTGTAAAGTATAAGCATTGACATGGAACTTTTTAAGAAAATTTATTGCTTCTTCTAGTGTAAAGAAAATATGTATGTATGTCAATTGTAGTTTTATCTGCTAAATCATTGCCCAAACTAAGGGCTTTAGGCAATCCTGTATGTGCCCTGATATGTCCTATAAAGAATGGATCTTTTCTGTCCCAGATTAGACTTTGTATAGTGGAAAGCAAAGAGAAAACAGTAGAGAAAGGGGAAATCCTACCAGCATCTTCAAGGGATACTATAGCATTAACTATATACTGACTATCGGAAAATAAATTAAATACAGAATCTTTAAAAATCACAAAAGCTTGTAATACTGTACTAAGCTCTACCTTGTGAGCTGATTGTTTTGGTACTAAAAATATAAAAGTTGGATCAGGTGTAACTATTGCTGTTGTACCATTATTTAACCCATCGGTGAATATATTTGGAGCATTCATGATAGGTGTTTTCTTGTCATTTTTGGAAAAATTACAGGATGCGATGACCAAAAAGACAATAAAAGATAAGATGGTAAGTGGTTATCAAATGAAACATTAGATTTACACACGATTATTGCCCAAGTATTTAACTAATTAGCTAATTCATCAATTTGATTCATAGTATATGGAGTAATAATTTTATTGGGTGAAATTACACACACACTCTTTTTGCTGCTTTTATTCCTATGAGTATTAATTCTCCCTCAGCCTCAGGATAGCAAGTAATAATAGTGTTAGAAGAATAAGATAAATGTATCCATAATAATGGACCTTCTTCCCAAAATACTCCTGTAGAAATATTTTTTTTGTTGTTAGTACAATAAATAATAAATGCAAAATTATATCAACTCTATCCAAAAGCATATTTCCCATATATGTTTCAATGATTTTTATTGCTTTCCTTGCTTCAGGCGTTAACATTCTGAGTGAATTTGGATCTCATGGTCCTTTTAGGATATCAAATAAAGGTCCCAACTCTCCTGTTGGTATACCTAGATGAGACCTTATCCAATTTAAGTCTCCTAATAACTCTTGAAAGTCATTAATTGATTTGAGTTGATCTACTCGTATTTGAATTTTTGGTTGACTGACCATGGTTGAGGATAATAGAGCTACTAAATAATTAATTGGAGAATTTAATTGTATTTTACCTATTGCTATCTCTAGGTTATAATTTTTTAATACGTTTGTAAGTGTGGCATACCATTCTAGCAATGGGGTTTTAACTTTGTGTGCTAATAATACATCATCCATATAGTGAAAAATTTGTATTTCAGGAATTTGATTTCTAAGTGGCTGGATTACTTTGTTAACATAAATTTGACGCATAGTTGGGCTGTTAGCCATCCCTTGAGGGAGTCCTTTCCACTCATATCTCTTGTCAGGACCTTCATGATTCAGTGCAGGTATAGTAAATGCAAAACTTGGAATATCCTCAGGATAAATTGGAATTGAAAATAAAACGATCTTTAATATCTACAACGAAAACATACCAAGTTTTTGGCAAAGCACACAATTGAGGAATCTCTGATTGAGCAGGTCCCATAATAACCATCCCATTATTAATGGCTCTTAAATCTTGCAATAATCTCCATTTACCAGATTTCTTTTTTAGGACAAAAATGAGAGTATTATGGGGAGACACAGAAGGTTGTATATGTCCTTCCGCTAATTGTTGTTTGACCAGGTCATGGGCTACTTGTATTTTTTCTTTAGTCAGGGGCCACTGAGGAAGCCATACTGGTCTTTCTGATTTCCAAGTAATATTTATTGTCTCAGTGGCCCTTTCTGAAAATCCAACCCATATCTATCTGTTCCTTGATCTTTTTGTATTGATGCTGCTATACCTTGTTCTTGCTTTTCTAATCTTTTTCCTTTCCTAAAATCTTGTCTAGCCATAATAGTGGGTGAATTTTGATTGATGTTATTTGTTAATGTCAAACCTAATTGATCTAGGACATCTCATCCCCATAAATTTACGGGAAGATGTTCCAATACATATGGCTGTATAGTTCCTTCACATCCTTCAGGATCCTTCCAATCTAATACCGTTGCACTTTTATGGGGATTAGTCGCCACTCCTAGGCCTCGAAGCATTTGAGTGGCTTGTTGTAATGGCCAATGTTTTGGCCATTCTTGACGACAGATGATGCTAAGGTCTGCACCTGTATCCAGTAGCCCATTGAATTCATGTCCTTGAATATTTAGTTTTAGCATGGGGCGAGAATATAAATTTAAAGAAAGCATAGCCCAATCTACACCTGTGGAGCCTAATCCCTTGGAACCTCTTTCTACAGCATAACTGTAAAATTTATCATGTGGGCTGGGTATTATTAGTAATTGTGCTATTCTATCTCCTGGAGAAATTACTGATATACCCTTTGGAGAACTGGCTATAATTTTTATTTCACCTTCATAATCGGGATCAATTACCCCAGGACTCATCATAAGTCCTTTTAGAGTAGAAGAGCTGCATCCCAATAATAAGCCTACTGTTCTTTTGGGAAGAGGTCGTTTCACCCCTGTGGGAATGATTTGAACTCCCATCTCTGGAGTTAGTATTGATCTGGCGGAGGCACAGATGTCCAACCCTGCGCTCCCTCTGGTTTGTCTGATGAGGGATCTGATGAACAATGTGTCGTGGGCACTACACTGATGGGGTTCCTGGTTTCCTCCAGTGCTCCATATATTTGCGGTTTCGGGCCCCAGAGCATTGGGCCCCCCTCTCCATTTTTTGGCAATGGAGCCGGATGCCTTTCTTCATGATATCGTGGATAAACACCTGGTGCTTGTTTGTTTTTTGATAATGAAGTACCCTCTATGGTGGTTTGAGAATGGTATTCATTAGCCCAATGTCTCCCTCTACGTCATCGTGGCCAAATACCCGGTATTCTAGTCCTTTGATACCTAGTTTGTTAAACCCTCCTCCTATGGGGCAATTCCTTTTAAAAAGTCCTGTTTGTTCACAATTGTAGCATGTTCTTGGCCTGTCTTCTAAAGCCTGTTTTACTAAAGCTGCCACAATTTGCCCTTTTTCATTAATGTCTCTGGCATCTAAAGCCTGTTTTATTGCAGCTGCCACGACTTGCTCTTGTTCATTAATGTCTCTACCAAATTTAATAAATGTGTTTAAATCTTCATGTTTCCATGGTCTAATGATACCTCTGCAGCAATGATTCGCTTGGTCATAAGCCAGTTGTTTCAATAATGGCATTGCTTGTTCTGTATTTCCAAAAACTCTGTAGCTGTTTCAATAAGCCTATCTATAAATCCAGTGTAAGATTCATTAGCTCCTTGTATTACCTTAGATAATTGACCTTGTAAACCTCCATGTCCTTGTAAAGTCTTCCATGCCCTAACTGCCTCTACAGCAATTTGTGCATATATGCCAGGATCATATGGAATTTGTTGTTGCTGATCCTCATAAGGTCTCTTTTCTAACAACAAATCTAGATTTCTCTGAGGATAACCAGCTGCTGCATTTCGCCTAGACATCTCTTTGCAAAATTCCTCATTGGCAACCTTCCATAATAGGTATTGACCTCCATTTAGCACAGTTTTACACATATTAGCCCAATCTGCTGGCGTCATGTTCAAGGTGTTAATGGATTCGACCAAGCTTACAATGAAGTGTGCTTGAGGACCATATGTTGTTACAGCCTCTTTTAGCTGCTTCACTATTTTGAAATTTAAAGCATGGTGAATTCGTTGCCCTCCTACCTCAAATACAGGGCATGTTAATACTTGAGATCCTGTCTCAGGATCCGAACTATTAACTGTTGGGGTTGGGGGCCTCCCAGCACATGGAGGTGGCCTTGTTAGTTGGACATTTACATCCTCTGGTGACAGAAAGGTGTTAGTAGCAGTCTCCTTTTTTAACTTTGCCCCTGATTGCTTTTTATGCTCTAAACTTGGTTCCTCTATCTCTTGTCTGAACTGAAGGCTTTGGACTAAGCAAACCAGATATGAACGTCCACAATGGCAATGTGCCAACTGGCATAGTCCCTCGGCTGCTCTTTTCTAATCCTTTTAAATCTTCACCATGATGGTTCCATTGTGATATATTTAATGACTCCTCCTTCAAAAGCCATGGGCTACATATTTGTATTGTATCAACAAATGCCCTGACTGTCCTTGATATTTCTGAGATGCCTCCTTTCTCTAACAATTTATTTAACACTCTTTCAGTTTGTTTTTTACTAATTTCTGATCCCTTATTTCTATTATAATACAACCCAACAAGATGACGCCAAACAAAACTGAGACAGAATGAATTAAAAAGGGAACAACAAAAAGTCATTATAGCCTTTCTATCCTCCTGACATGTGCATCCGTCCTTTATACCTATCTGTTCCTCAGACGTAAATAGTTTTTTCTCAGATGTGAGTGGTTTTTCTTCCGTCCCACTCATCTCCAGGAACAGGCAACTTAAAACAAAAGTGAAGCAAAACAAAGGAGTCATCTTAAAATGGCTACCCATCCTTTCACCTTGCCCACAGGGGCAAGCAGTTTACCTTATCACTTACCCTCAGTCGTTCCCCATGTGAGCCACCAAATGCTGCAGTCTGGCTGGGCATGATTCAGGAGCCACTTGTCAAAAAAAAAAAAAAAAACTAACTTTATTTTTAGAACCACACACGGCAAACAAAACAACTCCTCAGGAAAAACCCTCAGAGCCCAACTGCCACTACTGGCTTCCTTGTAAAGTCTCTCACACACACACAAGCCTCTCCACCTGCCACAATCCTACTGCTCTTGAGGCCGATTGGCTGGGTGGAGCCAAAGAAGTTCCCCAAGGAGCAGCTCCATGGTCTGAAAGGGCAGGGAAACAGCCCAATGAGCATCACCACAGAGGAGCCAATCAGCTAGATGATGCTGAGGTCGCTGTGAGCCAATAATCAGCCGGCAGCTGGAAATTTGCTGGCAGCTGGAAGTTTGCTGGGGCCCCTTCAGCTGTGGCTCTCAACAAATTCCTGTCTCATTTCTCTGTAGCCTATTCAGCACATGTATTTTTATATGCACATATAGTATCCTATCTGTTATCACATGTACATTTTTGTGAGGTGGCTGACTTGGCAGATACAAATTATGAAAAGAGATCACTCCTCCTAAACATTGTTGGAACTGAAAATTCAAAATATGGGTGAGCTTCCTAGTAGAACAACATTATACATAAATCCATTTTCAGTGAAAAAAATATTTTTGCATCTGTGGATGACATATATATTTCATGATGAATTTTGACTGGAATACACACTCTACAAATTTTTCAAAATATGAAATATATGAGTCTTATTATACACTCCTTAAAATCATTCATATTCATGTATGTGGATTTATGATCAACTTTTCACAAGATAATTCTCAGAAATATTCATCAACCTGAAATACATATTTGTTACCTAGTACTGAAAGATAACTTCAGTGGATGGTGCATACAAATCCTAATATTTCTACAGTAATACCCAGTTTAATATCAATGCAAGTAGTTTCCTATGGGACATGATGTGTATTTTCCCGTTCATTTTTATTCAACAGTGGTACATTACTATTTTCTCAGTTTATGCACATCATAGGATATATATTTCATCCACAAGTTCACAAATTTATAGGCATTTGTTTCAATTTCAATCACTTCCTGCTTCAGAACACATACATTCCTCCAGATTTTTTGACTGGTCTTTTCATGAGACTTCTTTTCAAACACATTATTTTCGATTTCCATAATCACTTTTGAAGCAAAACTCACACATTCTTCTTGATAAACCATAACCCTAATATTACCGTTAGATTTATGATGGTTATAATGAATGTATGTATATCAATTTAAGATTTCCTTTACATTCTCACATATTAATTAAATCAATTATTTAAAGTTGGAACCAGTTACATTATTTGTTCACAGTATGGTCTATTCATGCATTATTTCTATATTCATAGACACATGGTACACCTCTTTGTTCCCCCAATACGAATTTATACATCTTCAAAATATTGCTCCCAGTAATGGTGGAAGAAATACTCATGTCACCTAATCTACATATACATTTTATCACAGTAACATTCTGGACACAGAAAACAAAGGTCACTCTTATGATTGTACCAAAGCCTAAAAGGAAAGTGAGCATGCATTACTAAAAACATCCATGTCCAGGTTGCCTAATGCTCTCAAATGTAAATCCTATTGTTGACTATATATTTGTTTCTTCCTAAGATTATATATTCAATCTCAAGCCTGTTGAAAATATCTCATCCTATCCCTCACTTTAAACTTTGCCTGATTTCTTAAAGTCTCTATTGACATCTGCTTTCCTACATATTTTCCCCAGTTCTCATTGTGACTGACTGTTCACATGTGCTGATATTTACATTCACTCTCTACTTGAAAACCTATTGCTAGAGAACTTTTTGTCAAAATCCTATACTCACTCTTGTTTCTAAACCTAGCAACTATCTTCCTAATCCTATGGACTTTCTTTTTTTAATTGGATGTTCTCTTCAACATTCAATCATCCAAGGTACAAGGTCCTATGCCATTGAATATCGATTTATCTGAGACATCTGGGCAGGACATAACTCAAAGCTAAGTAACCCACTCAAGGGCCCAATGCCCTTCTGGGCTTCAAATTGTACCTAGATTTCTGTTTTCATACTTGTATTTCACCTATATATTCTTGTAAATATCCCAGTCTCCCAATACCGTTATTCATCCTTCAGAATGATTCCTAACCAAAATCGAATATGTTATTAACCCTAACCATAGACTTTTCCCTCAATCTAACTTTACACGTGAGCTGGGAGAGTGTGATCAGGAAAGTCTCAGTGGAGAAACCCTGCTTTGGGCCATTTGCTTACCTATTGTTCTGTTGCCCAGAATATCAGGAAGTTCTTTGCCTCAGGTCACCCCTTTGTGAAGCCTGAAGAAAGCTGTTTTCAAACGGAAATGAATGAGCATCACTTGTGGCTCTTTGGGTCAAATGAGTTCTTCAAGCCATGAAGAGGTGCTTGGGTTTTCTCATGACGCCAAATCACATAAAGAATCTATACCTATCAGTCAGTAGTAGTCAGTCAATATTGCTCCTAAAAATGGTGGAGAAATACTCATGTCAAATGATCTACATATATATATATATATATATTTAATCACAGAAATATTCTGGGCACAGAATTCAAAGTTCACATTTATGATTGTACCAAAGCCTAAATGGAAAGTGAACATGGATTACTAAAAATATCATGTCCAGGTTGCCTAATGCTCTCAAATGTCAATCCTATTGGTGACTACATATTTGTTTCTTCCTAAGATAATATATTCAACCTCAACCCTGTTGAAAATGTCTAATCCTATCACTCACTATATACTTTGCCTGATTACCTAATGTCTCTATTTATATCTGCTTTCCTACATATTTTCCCAATTTCATCATTGTGACTGACTCTTCACATGTGCTGACATTTAAATTCATTCTCTAACCGAAAACCTATTGCTAAAGAACTTTTGTTGCAAATTCTACATGCACTCTTCTTCCTAATCCTAACTACTATCTTTCTAATCCTACTGACTATCCCTTTTTGACTGGATGTTCTTTTCTACATTCAATCATCCAAGGTACAAGGTCATATGCCATTGTATATCGATTTATCTGAGACATCTGTTCAGAAGTTAATTCAATGCTAAGTATCCCAAGCAAGGGCCCAATGCCCTTCTGGGCTTCAAATCATACTTAGATTTCTGTTTTCATGCATACATTTCACCTCTATATTGTTATAAATATCGCAGGTTCCCAATACCATTATTCACCCAGCAAAATGATTCCTAACCCAAATCGAACCTGTTATTAACCCTAACCATACAGTATTCCCTCAATCTTACTTTACAGAAAAGCAGGGAAATAGTTGGTCTTATAATACTGGAATGTAATGGATCTTCCACCTGGTGATAACCTCAAATGTCCATGGCAAAATGATCCCTGGAGAATATGTAGGCAGCTATGAAGGACCTGAGAGAGCAAAAGGCATCTTCCATGGCAAACGGCTTGGTCAGGATAAAGGGTTGTGTCTGAATCAGCTTCTATTCTTAAAGCAGAGAACATGAGCCAAACCAGGACTGTGTGTAGATCTGTTCCTGGGAGATTATGGTTGATATACAATTCAAACTTGTTAAAGTGTCACAGGAATTAGGGCCAGCCTCCATCTCATGGGAACCTTGGAAGCAACGTTTGGACAAAGTGGTTGCCAAGAGAGTGACCTCATTCAGTTCCTGAAGGAGGAACTAAAAACAGTTCCATCACACTTCAGTGGTGATGGAACTCTCTGAACTTGGGATCCAGGATGCCAGGCACCCATAGCCAGTCCCAGTCCCAGTCCCAGTGGTCTCACTTGTTTGGATTTACAAAGACAGAGTCAGTCTTTCTTGGTACCTACAGATGTGAGGAAGGCCAAATGCAAGAAAGCTCTGAAGCAGAGCTTTTCCTGAGAAAGCAAGTAGAGGCTCCGCTGGCTCCTGACAACTTCACGGAGTTTGCCAAGGAGACCAGATCTAAGACAGGACAGGCCATTTCGGGGGAACATTATTTGCCCACAAGTCAGAGGACACTCCGGATAGTCACAGACCTACCTGGGCGAAGGAGGTGCCTTTTTGTTTGTGGTTATGAGTTTGTGGTCTTGTGTCATGTTCTTAGAATAGGTAGAAAAGTAGGTTTGTTTAGTTTGGAGTGGACTGTTTCTAGTAAGTCGTTTGACAAGGCGAGTGTTTCTATGTCTGTGTATCACATTGTGTCCGGGGTTGTAGACATTAAAAAAAATGCATCAATGGATGTGTCCTATCTAGTAGAAAGCTTCACAGCATTTATCCAGCCAAATTGATGAATGGACTGTAGCTTGCCTTATGGATGGGCAACACCTACTATCTTTCTAAGTTCCTGTTTTCTTCCTGAATTCTGGCCACTCTCCAGAATAAGCCCATGGTTTTGTGTCCAAGATATGTACCCCCTCCAAACTCTGTAACATGGCCATGAACTGGATAGCTGAAGTGAATGGCGAGCATCTCAGAAAACTCAGATATCAGTGTGACCAGGAAATTCTCAGTGGAGAAACCCTGCTTTGGACCTTTTGCTTACCTATTGTTCTGTTGCACTGAATGTCAGGAAGGTCTTTGACTCAGGCCATCCCTTTGTGAAGCCTGAAGAAAACAGTTTTCAAATGGAAATGAATGGGTATACCTGTGGCTCTTTGCTTAATTGCTTTGGAAAGGGATTGTCTGAATCAGCCCCTTGGCCCTGTGTGAGGCTGTGGCTTAGATTGTCAACACCTGATGGATTTAAAGAAATTTCCCATGTGTGCATCCCAAACCAAAATGGCCAAAAGAGCAGTCTTTGGGATGAAGTCTCTCGCCTTCCTCTGTAAGGTTCCTGACCTCCATCAAGTGAGAATAGGGATTCTTTGGGTGAAATGAATTTATCCAACTTACAGAGGCTAGGCTATAGGTGCTTGGGTTTTCCATGACTCCAATTCAAATAAAGATTCTAAACCCCACGGTCAGTTGGCCTCAAATTGGAGAAGTGGACCTGAATTAATGACAGGAGTATTTGATTACTCCAGGTTCACAGCAAGTGTCCAGGCCACCCTGACTTTAGGCAAATGAGAGGAAAGGGAACATATTTTGGACACTGTCTTGGTCTGCGCACCTCATGGAAACCTCCAGCCAGTGGTTATGATGATTGTCTATATAAAAGAAGATGAGGGCCATATGGGAGTGTTTTGGTTTTAACTGTGGTCATTTGTGTGGTGGTTGGAAGAGATGACTTTGTCCACCTGGGCTTGAACTCTGGTATGATTCCCCTTAGAGACTGAGTTTTAGAACTGACCTCAGAGAAGTATTGCAATAAATAGTGTTGCAATTTTAGGAGGCCATGCATGAGAATTGCCCTTGGAAAATGAGATCTATTCCCAGGATGGCTTTCCACAGAGCTTGGGAAATCTAAGCCACGATATCCCAATATTTTATTCTTAAAGACTTTGCAGCCATAGTTGAGATTCCAAACACTCATGGACCTCACATTTTAGACCTCAATGGTC